>NC_052340.1:25560508-25860508 GCF_016432855.1 Salvelinus namaycush | reverse complement strand
TGGTAAAAGACCAAGTCTATATTATGGCAGCTCAAACAGCTCAAATAAGTCCATCATTACTTAAAGACATGAAGGTCAGTCAATTCGGAAAATTTCAAGAAAGTTGAAAGTTTCTTCAAGTGCAGTCGCAAAATCCATCAAGTGCTATGATGAAACTGGCTCTCATGAGGACCGCCACAGGAAAGGAAGACCCAGAGTTACCTCTGGTGCAGAGGATTAGTTTCTTTAGAGTTACCAGCCTCAGAAATTGCAGTCCAAATTAATGCTTCACAGAGTTCAAGTAACAGACACATCTCAACATAAACTGTTCAGAGGAAACTGTGTGAATCAGACCTTCATGGTCGAATTTCTGCACAGAAACCACTACTAAAGGACACCAGTAAGAAGAAGAGACTTGCTTGGTCCACGAAACATGAGCAATGAACATTAGACTGGTGGAAATCTGTTGTTTGTCTGTCCAAATTTGAGATGTTTGGTTCAACCGCCGTGTCTTTGTGAGACGCAGAGTACGTGATCTCCGCATGTGTGTTTTCCACCGTGAAGCATGGAGGAGGAGGTGTGAGGGTATGGGGGTGCTTTGCTGGTGAAACTGTCAGTGATTTCTTGGGGGGAATTCAAGGCATACTTAACCAGCATGGCTACCACAACATTCTGCAGCGATACGCCATCACATCTGGTTTGCTCTTAGTGGGACTATCATTTGATTTTCAACAGGACAAAGACCCAAAACACACCTCTAGGCTGTGTAAGGGCTATATGATCAAGAAGGAGAGTGATGGAGTGCTGCATCAGATGACCTGGCCTCCACAATCACCCGACCTTAACCCATTTGAGATGGTTTGGGATGAGTTGTACCGCAGAGTGAAGGAAAAGAAGCCAACAAGTGCTCAGCATATGTGGGAACTACTTAAAGACTGTTGGAAAAGCATTCTTCATGAATCTGGTTGAGAGAATGCCAAGAGTGAGCAAAGCTGTCAACAAGGCAAAGGGTGGCCACAAATAGATTTTAATTTGTTTAACACGTTTTTGGTTAGTACATGATTCCATATGTGTTATTTCATAGTTGTGATGTCTTCAGTATTATTCTACAATGTAGAAAATATAAAAAATAAAGAACAACTCTGGAATGAGTAGGTGTGTCCAAACCTTTGACTGGTACTGTAGGTACAGCAGATACCCTTACTGTATGGGACACTTTTAATTGTACTTTAGAGGCTATTTAATACAATACTCTTCATTAAAATCAAACCAAATAAAATAAAATATTATTAGTAAAATGCTCCGAATACAGTGACATGCTTACTTACAAGCCCCTAACCAACAATGCAGTTTAAAAAATATGAATAAGAATTAGAAATAAAAGTAACAAGTAGTTAAAGAGCAGCAGTAAAATAACAATAGCAAGACTATATACAGGGGGTACCGGTAAAGAGTTAATGTGCGGGGGCATAGGTTAGTCGAGGTAATTGAGGTCATATGAAGTCAGAAGTTTAAATACACTTAAGTTGGAGTCATTAAAACTTATTTTTCAACCACTTCCACAAATGTCTTGTTAACAAACAATAGATTTGGCAAGTCGGTTAGGACATCTACTTTGTGCATGACACAAGTATTTTTCCAACAAATGTTTACAGACAGATTATTTCACTCAATTGATTGGCATCTTACCATTCAACAATGAATCCTGATCTAGATTAACTTTTAAAACATGAAATGATTTGGCTTGCTCTACATGTATCACAATTCCAGTGGGATAGAAGTTCCATACACAAAGTTGACTGGGCCTTTAAACAGCTTGGAAAAATCCAGACAATGAAGTCATTGCTTTAGAAGCTTCTCATAGGCTAATTTACATAATTTGAGTCAATTGTAGGTGTACCTGTGGATGTATTTCAAGGCCTACCTTAAAACTCAGTGCCTCTTTGCTTGACATCATCGGAAAATCTAAAGAAATCCTCAGAAGACCTCAGAAAAACAATGTAGACCTCCACAAGTCTGGTTCATCCTTGGAAGCATTTTCCAAACGCCTGAAGGTACCATGTTCATCTGTACAAACAATAGTATGGAAGTATAAACACCATGGGACGACACAGCCATTATACCGCTCAGGAAGGAGACGCGTTCTGTCTACTAGAGATGAACGTACTTTGGTGCGAAAAGTGCAAATCAATCCCAGAACATCAGCAAAGGACCTTGTGAAGATGCTGGAGTAAACAGGTACAAAAGTATCTATATCCACAGTAAAACGAGTCCTTTGTCGACATAACCTGAAAGGCCGCTCAGCAAGGAAAGAAGCCACTGCTCCAAAACCGCCATAAAAAAGCCACACTATGGTTTGCAACTGCACATGGGGACAAAGATCGTACTTTTTGGAGAAATGTCCTCTGGTCTGATGAAACAAAAATAGAACTGTTTGGCCATAATGACCATCGTTATGTTTGGAGGAAAAAGGGGGGGGCTTGCAAGCCCAAAGAACACCATCCCAACAGTGAAGCACAGGGGTGGCAGTATCATGTTGTGGGGATGCTTTGCTGCAGGAGGGGCTGGTGCCCTTCACAAATTAGATTACATCATGAGGCAGGACAATTATGTGGATATATTGAAGCAACATCTCAAGACATCAGTCAGGAAGTTAAAGCTTGGTTGCAAATGGGCCTTCCAAATTTGTCTTGCCCTCTTCACGACTGTCTTGGTGTGCTTGGACCATGTTAGTTTGTTGGTGATGTGGATGCCAAGGAACTTGAAGCTCTCAACCTGCTCCATTACAGCCCCATCGATGAGAATGGGGGTGTGCTCGGTCATCCTTTTCCTGTAATCCACAATCAACTCCTTTGTCTTGATCATGTTGAGGGAGAGGTTGTTGTCCTGGCACCACACAGCCAGGTCTCTGACCTCCTCCCTATAGGCTGTCTCGTCGTTGCTGGTGATCAGGCCTACCTCTGTTGCGTCATCAGCAAACTTAATGATGGTGTTGGAGTCGTGCCTGACCGTGCAGTCATGAGTGAACAGGGAGTACAGGAGGGGACTGAATACACACCCCTAAGGGGCCCCCATGTTGAGGATCAGCGTGGCGGATTTGTTGTTACCTATCCTTACCAGCTGGGGGTGGCCTGTCAGGAATTCCAGGATCCAGTTACAGAGGGAGGTGTTTTGACCCAGGGTCCTTAGCTTAGTGATGAGCTTTGAGTGCACTATGGTGTTCAATGCTGAGCTGTAGTCAATGAATAGCATTCTCACATAGGTGTTCCTTTTGTCCAGGTGGGAAAGGGCAGTGTGGAGTGCAATAGAAATTGCATCATCTGTGGATCTGTTAGGGCGGTACGTACATTGGAGTGGGTCTAGGGTTTCTGGGATAATGGTGTTAATGTGAGCCATGACCAGCCTTTCAAAGCACTTCATGGCTGCAGACGTGACTGCTACGGGTCGTTAGTCATTTAGGCTGGTTACCTTAGTGTTCTTGGGCACAAGGACTGTGGTGGTCCGCTTAAAACATGTTGGTGTTATAGACTCGGACAGGGAGAGATTGAAAATGTCAGTGAAGACACTTGCCAGTTGGTCAGCGCATGCTCACTGTACATGTTCTGGTAATCTGTCTGGCCCTCCGGCCTTGTGAATGTTGACCTATTTAAAGGTCTTACTCACATCGGCTGCGGAGAGCGTGATCACACAGTCATCCGGAACAGCTGATGCTGTCATGCATGTGTCAGTGTTACTCGCCTCGAAGCAAGCATAGAAGTAGTTTTGCTCGTCTGGTAGGCTCGTGTCACTGGGTAGCTCTCGGTTGTGCTTCCCTTTGTAGTCTGTAATGGTTTGAATGCCCTGACACTTCCGACAAGCGTCGGAGCCGGTGTAGTACAATTCAATCTTAGTCTTGTATTGACATTTTGCCTGTTTGATGGTTCGTCGGAGGACGTAGCAGGATTTCTCATATGCTTCCGGGTTAGAATCCCGCTCCTTGAAAGCGGCAGTTCTGGACTTTAGCTCAGTTCGGATGTTGCCTGTAATCCATGGCTTCTGGTTGGGTTAGGTACCTACGGTCACTGGGGGGACAACGTCATCGATGCACTTATTGATGAAGCCAACGACTGATGTGGTGTACTCCTCAATGCCATAGAAAGGATCCCGGGAACATATTCCAGTCTGTGCTTGCAAAAATGTTGAGTAGCTTAGCATCTGCTTCATCTGACCACTTTTTTATTGAACGAATCACTGGTGCTTTTTGCATGTAAGCAGGTATCAAGAAAATAGAATTATGGTCAGATTTGCCAAACGGAGGGCGAGGGAGAGCTTTTTACTCGTCTCTATGTATGGAGTAAAGGTGGTCTAGAGTTTTTGTTCCCTCTGGTTGCACATTTAACATGCTGATATTAATTTGGTAAAACTGATTTAAGTTTCCCTGCATTAAAGTCACTGGCCACTAGGAGCGCCACATCTGGTTGAGCGTTTTTCTGTTTGCTTATGGCGGAATCAAATCAAATCAAATTTTATTTGTCACATACACATGGTTAGCAGATGTCAATGCAAGTGTAGTGAAATGCTTGTGCTTCTAGTTCCGACAATGCAGTAATAACCAACGAGTAATCTAACCTAACAATTCCACAAATACAACCTTATACACACAAGTGTTAAGGGATAAAGAATATGTACATAAAGATATATGAATGAGTGATGGTACAGAACGGCATAGGCAAGATGCAGTAGATGGTATAGAGTACAGTATATACATATGAGATGAGTAATGTAGGGTATATAAACATAAAGTGGCATAGTTTAAAGTGGCTAATGATACATGTATTACATAAAGATGGCAAGATGTAGTAGATGATATAGAGTACAGTATATACATATACATATGAGATGAGTAATGTAGGGTATGTAAACATTATATTAAGTGGCATTGTTTAAAGTGGCTAGTGATACATTTTTACATAAATTTCCATCAATTCCCATTATTAAAGTGGCTGGAGTTGAGTCAGTATGTTGGCAGCAGCCACTAAATGTTAGTGGTGGCTGTTTAACAGTCTGATGGCCTTGAGATATAAGCTGTTTTTCAGTCTCTCGGTCCCTGCTTTGATGCACCTGTACTGACCTCGCCTTCTGGATGATAGCGGGGTGAACAGGCAGTGGCTCGGGTGGTTGTTGTCCTTGATGATCTTTATGGCCTTCCTGTGACATCGGGTGGTGTAGGTGTCCTGGAGGGCAGGTAGTTTGCCCCCGGTGATGCGTTATGCAGACCTTACTACCCTCTGGAGAGCCTTACGGTTGTGGGCGGAGCAGTTGCCGTACCAGGCGGTGATACAGCCCGACAGGATGCTCTCGATTGTGCATCTGTAGAAGTGTGTGAGTGCTTTTGGTGACAAGCCGGATTTCTTCAGCCTCCTGAGGTTGAAGAGGCGCTGCTGCGCCTTCTTCACAACGCTGTCTGTGTGGGTGGACCAATTCAGTTTGTCCGCGATGTGTACGCCGAGGAACTTAACTTACTACCCTCTCCACTACTGTCCCGTCGATGTGGATAGGGGGGTGCTCCCTCTGCTGTTTCCTGAAGTCCACAATCATCTCCTTTGTTTTGTTGACGTTGAGTGTGAGGTTATTTTCCTGACACCACACTCCGAGGGCCCTCACCTCCTCCCTGTAGGCCGTCTCGTAGTTGTTGGTAATCAATCCTACCACTGTAGTGTCGTCCGCAAACTTGATGATTGAGTTGGAGGCGTGCATGGCCACGCAGTCGTGGGTGAACAGGGAGTACAGGAGAGGGCTCAGAACGCACCCTTGTGGGGCCCCAGTGTTGAGGATCAGCGGGGTGGAGATGTCGTTACCTACCCTCACCACCTGGGGGCGGCCTGTCAGGAAGTCCAGTACCCAGTTGCACAGGGCGGGGTCGAGACCCAGGGTCTCGAGCTTAATGACGAGTTTGGAGGGTACTATGGTGTTAAATGCTGAGCTGTAATCGATGAATAGCATTCTCACATAGGTATTCCTCTTGCCCAGATGGGTTAGGGCAGTGTGCAGTGTGGTTGCGATTGCGTTGTCTGTGGACCTATTGGGTCGGAAAGGAAATTGGAGTGGGTCTAGGGTGTCAGGTAGGGTGGAGGTGATATGGTCCTTGACTAGTCTCTCAAAGCACTTCATGATGACGGAAGTGAGTGCTACGGGGCGGTAGTCGTTTAGCTCAGTTACCTTAGCTTTCTTGGGAACAGGAACAATGGTGGCCCTCTTGAAGCATGTGGGAACAGCAGACTGGGATAAGGATTGATTGAATATGTCCGTAAACACACTAGCCAGCTGGTCTGCGCATGCTCTGAGGACGCGGCTGGGAATGCTGTCTGGGCCTGCGGCCTTGCGAGGGTTAACACGTTTAAATGTTTTACTCACCTCGGCTGCAGTGAAGGAGAGACCGCAGGTTTTGGTAGCGGGCCATGTCAGTGGCACTGTATTGTCCTCAAAGCGAGCAAAAAAGTTATTTAATCTCTCTGGGAGCAAGACATCCTGGTCTGCGACGGGGCTGGTTTTCTTTTTGTAATCCGTGATTGACTGTAGACCCTGCCACATACCTCTTGTGTCTGAGCTGTTGAATTGCGAATCTACTTTGTCTCTATACTGGCACTTAGCTTGTTTGATTGCCTTGCGGAGGGATTAGCTATACTGTTTGTATTCGGTCATGTTTCCGGTCACCTTGCCCTGGTTAAAAGCAGTGGTTCGCGCTTTCAGTTTCGCGCGAATGCTGGCATCAATCCACGGTTTCTGGTTTGGGAATGTTTTAATCGTTGCTGTGGGTATAACGTCGCTGATGCACTTTCTAATGAACTCACTCACTGAATCACCGTATTCGTCAATGTTGTTGTTGGACGCAATGCGGAACATATCCCAATCCACGTGATCGAAGCAGTCTTGAAGCGTGGAATCAGATTGGTCGGACCAGCGTTGAACAGACCTGAGCGCGGGAGCTTCTTGTTTTAGTTTCTGTTTGTAGGCTGGAAGCAACAAAATGGAGTCGTGGTCAGCTTTTCCGAAAGGAGGGCGGGGGAGGGCCTTATATGCGTCGCGGAAGTTAGAATAACAATGATCCAGGGTTTTACCAGCCCTGGTAGCACAATCGATATGCTGATAGAATTTAGGGAGTCTTGTTTTCAGATTAGCCTTGTTAAAATCCCCAGCTACAATGAATGCAGCCTCAGGATGTGTGGTTTTCAGTTTACACAGAGTCAGATAAAGTCCGGTCAGGGCCATCGATGTGTCTGCTTGGGGGGGAATATATACGGCTGTGATTATAATCAAAGAGAATTCCCTTGGTAGATAATGCGGTCGACATTTGATTGTGAGGAATTCTAAGTCAGGTGAACAGAAGGACTTGAGTTCCTGTATGTTGTTATGATCACACCACTTCTCGTTAATCATAAGGCATACCCCCCCCCGCCCCTCTTCTTACCAGAAAGATGCTTGTTTCTGTCGGCGCGATGCGTGAAGAAACCAGCTGGCTGCACCGACTCCGTTAGCGTCTCTCGAGTGAGCCATGTTTCCGTGAAGCAAAGAACGTTACAGTCTCTGATGTCTCTCTGGAATGCTACCCTTGCTCGGATTTCATCAACCTTGTTGTCAAGAGACTGGACATTGGCGAGTAGTATGCTAGGGATTGGAGCGCGATGTGCCCGTCTCCGGAGCCTGACCAGAAGACCGCTTCGTTTGCCCCTTTTACGGCATCGTTGTTTAGGGTCGCCGGCTGGGATCCGATCCATTGTCCTGGGTGGAAGGCAAAACACAGGATCCGCTTCGGGAGAGTCGCATTCCTGGTCGTAATGATGGTGAGTTGACTTTGCGCTTATATTCAGTAGTTCCTCCCGACTGTATGTAATGAAACCTAAGATTACCTGCTGTACCAATGTAAGAATTAACACGTAAAAAAAAAAATGCATAGTTTCCTAGGAACTCGAATACAGCTCATTGAGTGCGGCCTTAACCCCATTATCGGTCTGTGGTGGTATGTAGACAGCTACGAAAGATACAGATGAAAACTCTCTAGGTAGACACCGTAGTCTACAGCTTATCATGAGATACTCTACCTCAGGCGAGCAAAACCTTGAGACTTACTTAGATATCATGCACCAGCTGTTGTTTACATATTCAGTTGAAGTCTTAAGTTTACATACACCTTAGCCAAATACATTTAAACTCAGTTTTTCACAATTCCTGACATTTAATCCTCGTAAAAATTCACTGTCTTAGGTGAGTTAGGATCACCACTTTATTTTCAGAGTGTGAAATGTCACAATACTAGTTGAGAGAATGATTTATATCAGCTTTATTTCTTTCATCACATTCCCAGGGGGTCAGAAGTTTGCGTACACTCAATTAGTATTTGGTAGCATTGCCTTTAAATTGTACAACTTCGGTCAAACATTTCGGGTAGCCTTCCACAAGCTTCCAACAATTTCCTGCTAGACAGGAATGTCAGTGTTCTGCCATGGCCAGCGAAGAGCTGGGACCTATTGGGGACCTATTGGATCGGAGGGTGAGGGCTAGGGCCATTCCCGACCAGAATTGTCCGGGAACTTGCAGGTGCCTTGGTGGAAGAGTGGGGTAACATCTCACAGCAAAAACGGGCAAATCTGGTGCAGTCCATGAGGAGGAGATGCACTGCAGTACTTAATGCAGCTGGTGGCCACACCAGATACTGACTTACTTTTGATTTTGATCCCCCCTTTGTTCAGGGACACATTATTCCATTTCTGTTAGTCACATGTCTGTGGAACTTGTTCAGTTTATGTCTCAGTTGTTGAATCTTGTTATGTTCATACAAATATTTACTTTTTGTTAAGTTTGCTGAAAATAAACGCAGTTGACAGTGAAAGGACGTCTCTTTTTTTTGCTGAGTTTAGTTTGTCAATTATTAACTTCTGAGTTTAAAGGGGAAATAATAGCTTGAGGGCAGTAATTTTGCACATAAGGCAGACACCTAATTTTAGAGTCTAACTGTGTCAAATTTAGACTTACTGTATGCATAGTCCACCACCCCTTGGCTTACCCGACCTCGCTGTTCTATCCTGCCGATACAGCGTATAACCAGCCAGCTGTATGTTGATAATGTCGTTGTTCAGCCTACGACTCTGTGAAGCATAAGATATTACAATTTTTAATGTCCCATTTGTAGTTTAATCTTCCTCGTAGGTCGTCAATTTTATTTTCCAATGATTGCACGTTAGCTAGTAGAACGGAAGGTAGTTCGTGGTGAATAATCACTGTTCTGATTTCCAGAAGTTATTTTCGGGCATAAGAGATGGTAGCAGCAACATTATGTACAAAATAAGTAAGAAAATAAGTTACAAACAACTCAAAAAAACGAACATAAAAACACAATCGGTTAGGAGCACCTAAAGCGTCAGCTATCTTCTCTGGCGCTGTCTTCAAACAAAAGCAGTTTAGGTCAAAAGAGATGAGACTAATAAAGTAAATAGAGGAAAAAAATAATTGAAAGGGAAATATTTAAGAATGATCAAGTGTAATGTATTCCAAAAATAAAGCAAACTGGATGGAAAAAGGTGAAAATGCACAACAATTTTTCTCTCGAATCTTCGGCATAGAAATGCTACCAAAAACAATTTACAGAAACTCATTACAAATGATTCACTAAATTAAATTTTTTAAGCATATGTTTTCTTTTCAGTCTCCTCCATTTCCACTGAATGATGTTAACTGTAAGGATTTCTTTCCTAATAATAACAATAATGTAAAATTAACAAGCTTACAGAAAACCTGTGTGAAGGCCAACATACAGAAGAGGAACTTTTGGAGGCAACTAAGTCTTTTCACTTTGGAAAAATACCAGGGCTTGATGGTATACCAGTAGAGTTATATCAGACCTTTTTTGATGTACTCAAAGATCCATTATTAGCGTGTTTTAATTACTTTCAGGCAAATTACTTTCTCAATAGGGGGTGCTGTTTTCAATTTGTTCCCAAACTAAACTGCCTCGTACTCAATTCTTGCTCGTACAATATGCATATTATTATTACTATTGGATAGAAAACACACTCTAGTTTCTAAAACCGTTTGAATTATATCTGTGAGTAAAACAGAACTCGAGTTGGAGCAATCTTCCTGTCAGCAAGTGAGAAATCTGAAATCAGCCAGGCTGTTCTGAGGTCAGTTTATTAATTTGCATGTCTTCTATTGGTTGAGATGCACTGCATACGCATTCCCCTGGATGTCAGCAAATAGTGAGAATTGGAATGGAGTTGCTAGGCAGATCTGAGGCCATATAAATGGACTGGGAACGTGGGGTCCAGTCTTTCCTTCATTCGCCATGACGCAAGACAGACCTCAGGATGGCGTTCTAGAAAGCTCCCGTTATAGCCCTTAGATATATCCGGCTCTGATTTTATTCGATATAGGTGTTAAAGACATCATAATGTTGTTATTTTAAACCGAGTTATATCAGTTTATATCAGTATATTGCGATTTTCGGTATTTTATTTGTGCTGCGTTATGGTGATTTGGACACGTCTTCGCCACATGGCTAATGTTTACTGCTAATTCCAAAGTTGAAGGCGACAATCTACAACCGAGCAACGATTCCTCTGGACAAAGGACAACTTGCCCAAGAATCTGATGGGAGCTCATCAAAAAGTAAGAAGTATTTATGATGTTAATTCGTTGTTCTGTTGAAAAATGTGAAACTACTGTTCCGCCATTAATTTCGGTGCGGTCTCGCTTTAACGCACGCTGTATGTCGTAGTAACGTTAATTTTAAAAATCTAACACAGCGGTTGCATTAAGAACTAATGTATCTTTCATTTGCTGTCCAACCTGTATTTTTTAGTCAAGTTTATGATTAGTTACTGATTAGATTAGGTGCCTCTCCCAAGATTTCTTCCGACATTTTGTTTGCATTTTGGCTACTATTCTCATTGTATAACCACGATTTGTGCCGCTAAATATGCACATTTTCGAACAAACTCTATATGTATTGTGTAATATGATGTTATAGGACTGTCATCTGAAGAAGTTTGAGAAGGTTAGTGAAAAAATTAATATATTTTGCTGGTTTATTCGTTATCGCTATTGTTGGCTTGAATCAATGCTGTTGTGTGGTTGGCTATTGTGGTAAGCTAATATAATGCTATATTGTGTTTTCGCTGTAAAACACTTAAAAAATCTGAAATATTGGCTGGATTCACAAGATCTTTGTCTTTCATTTGCTGTACGCTGTGTATTTTTCATAAATGTTTTATGATGAGTATTTAGGTAATTCACGTTGGTCTCTGTAGTTATTCTAGTTGCTTTGGTGAGAGTTGTGATGGTGGCTGCAATGGTAAACTATGATTTATACCTGAAATATGCACATTTTTCTAACAAAACATATGCTATACAATAAATATGTTATCAGACTGTCATCTGATGAAGTTGTTTCTTGGTTAGTGACTATTTATATCTTTATTTGGTCGAAAGTGTGATAGCTACCTATGCAGGAAAAAAATGGTGGAGAAAAAAAAGTTGTGTCTTTTGCTATCGTGGTTAGCTAATAGAAATACATATTGTAAAAAAATAAAAAATAAAAAAAATCAGAAATGATGGCTGGATTCACAAGATGTGTATCTTTCATCTGGTGTCTTGGACTTGTGATTTAATGATATTTAGATGCTAGTATTTACTTGTGACGCTATGCTAGGCTATGCTAGTCAGCTTTTTTACTGATGGGGGTGCTCCCGGATCCGGGATTGTGACCAAGTAGAAGTTAACAAGAATGTCTGATTTCATTACTACTAAAAGAGGACCCAAGTGGTAAGTGGTAAGTATAAACATCCAGTCCATTTAAAAAACTGGAGGACTCTTGCACTTTAATGTTGTGATGCGAAAATCCTGGCGAAATGAATAGCACATAGAATAAACAAGTTTTTACCAGATATTGTTAATCCTGATCAGACATTTTCTTTTACATGGATTATACATAATGGAGATAAAATATGACAATTACTTGAAACAATTGAACATTATGAAAGATCAAAAATACCAGACCTGGCCTTCATAGCAGATTTTGAAAAGGCGTTTGAATTTATATACAATTCTAGTCGTATTTTATAATAATGGTTACTTCTCAGAAAGTATTGAGCTTTTAAGAGGTTGTCCATTGTCTCCATATCTATTTATTATGGCCATGAATAGAAACGGAGGAGTTATGTCACATATGCAGCAATCAAAAATAGAGTGCCTTTCGGAAAGTTTTCAGACCCCTTGGCGCGCTTGGAGTTTGCCAAAAGACACCTAAAGACTCTCAGACCATGAGAAAGTAGATTTTCTGGTCTGATGAAACCAAGAGTGAACTCTTTGCCTTGAATGCAAAGCCTCACATTTGAAAGAAACCTGGCACCATCCCTCGGTGAAGCATGGTGGTGGCAGCATCATGCTGTGGGGATGTTTTTCAAAGACAGGGACTGGGAGACTAGTCAGGATCGAGGGAAAGATGAACGGAGCAAAGTATAGAGAGAATCATGATGAAAACCTGCTCCAGAGCACTCAGGACCCAAGACTGAGGTGAAGGGTCACCTTCCAACAGGACAGCAACCCTAAGAACACAGCCAAGACAACGCAGGAGTGGCTTCGGGACAAGTCTCTGAATGTCCTTGAGTGGCCCAGCCAGAGCCCAGACTTGACCCCGATCGAACATCTCTGGAGAGACCTGAAAATAGCTGTGCAAGCAAAGCTCCCCATCCAACCTGACAGAGCTTGAGAGGATCTGCAGAGAAGAATGGGAGGAACTCTCCAAATACAGGTGTGCCAAGCTTGTAGAGTCATACCCAAAAGACTCGATGCTGTAATTGCTGCCCAAGGTACTTCAACAAAGTACTGAATACTTATGTAAATGTGATATAAAAAAAAAAGTTTTATAAACTAGTAAACATTAAAAAAACAGTTTTTGCTTTTCCATTATGGGGTATTGTGTGTAGATTGCTGAGGGAAAAAAATATTGAATTGGAATGTCTGCTCAATCCAAACTTACAACCAATTGATTAGAGCATTTCCACAAAAATGGAGGAGGCAAGTGAAAAAAGGGAGGAGGTAAGGAACTTGTTTGCCTGCCATTTATTAAAGATACAAATTGTCTAAATAAGTTGCTAAATAAATTGTGGGAGAGATTTTTTACAAGTTGCTAAATAAATGGGAAGAGATTTTTGATGTACCGATTCCATGGCACGTGGTTCATGAACTGCTTGTAGAGTCATACCCAAAAGACTCGATGCTGTAATTGCTGCCCAAGGTACTTCAACAAAGTACTGAATACTTATGTAAATGTGATATAAAAAAAATGTTTACTAAACTAGTAAACATTAAAAAAACAGTTTTTGCTTTTCCATTATGGGGTATTGTGTGTAGATTGATGAGGGAAAAAAATATTTAATTGGAATGTCTGCTCAATCCAAACTTACAACCAATTGATTAGAGCATTTCCACGAAAATGGAGGAGGCAAGTGAAAAAAGGGAGAAGGTAAGGAACTTGTTTGCCTGCCATTTATTAAAGATACAAATTGTCTAAATAAGTTGCTAAATAAATGGGAAGAGATTTTTGATGTACCGATTCCATGGCACGTGGTTCATGAACTGGTACAAAAAACAACACTTGATTCAACCCTTCAAGTTTTTCGATTTAAATTATTATTCTAAATTCTTGCCACAAACAGAATGCTATATATATATATATATATATATATATATATATATATATATATATATATATATATGGGGCATTCAACAATCTCAGCTCTGTAGATTTTGCTGCGAAGAGACAGAATCACAAGATCATTTATTCTGGTATTGCCCCTGTGTAGCTTGGTTCAGGAAGGGTTAAATAATCACAACATTCACTTAAAATTAACCTTACAAACAGCAGTGTTGGGTGATTTGGAAAGCCATAGTCAGTCAATAAATAATATAATAATACTCGTAGGAAAGGTTTTCATCTTTAGCTCACAATCTCTGGATACTATAAGATTAGAAATGTTCAACATGTATGGAAAAACATCACAGGAGAATTGAAAAATATATGGCACGTGGAAACCAAATGAGGGTGGTCTATGGTGATTCTGTTACACTCGTCGAAAATATCGGACAAAGGTGCAGTGTGGTAGGCGTACATTTTATCTTTATTAAAAATGAACATCCAAAAACAACAAAAGGAAAACAAACATATCGTTCTGTAGGCTACACAGAGCTTTACAATAACAACATACCACAAACTAAGGTGGCAAAACAAGCTGCCTAAGTATGATTCCCAATCAGAGACAACAATAGACAGCTGCCACTGATTGGGAACCACACTCGTTCAAAAACAAAGAAATAGAGAACATAGAATGCCCACCCAAATCACACCCTGACCTAACCAAATAGAGAAATAAAAAGGCTCTCTAAAGGTCAGGGCGTGACAGTACCCCCCCCCCCCCCCCCCCCCCCCAAAGGTGCGGACTCTGGCCGCAAAACCTGACTCTATAAGGAAGTGTCTGTGTGGGCATCTATCCTCGGTGGCGGCTCCGGTTCGGGACGTAGCCCCCGCTCCGCACGCTGATCCCTCCGCTTCCGTGAAACCGGACCGTGGATCATCGCCGGAGGCTCTGAGCTGGGAACCACCGCTGGAGGCTCCGGACTGCAGATCGTCGCTGGAGGCTCTGGACTGCAGATAGTCGCTGGAGGCTCTGGACTGCAGATAGTCGCTGGAGGCTCTGGACTGCAGACCGTCGCTGTACTACAGACCGTCGCTGGAGGCTCTGGACTGCAGATTGTCGCTGAAGTCTCCGGACTGTGGACCGTCGCTGGAGACTCCGGACTGGGGACCGTCGCTGGAGACTCCGGACTGGGGACCGTCGCTGGAGACTCCGGACTGGGGACCGTCGCTGGAGACTCCGGACTGGGGACCGTCGCTGGAGGCTCCGGACTGGGGACCGTCGCTGGAAGCCTGGTGCGTGGAGCTGCCACAGGGCTTACCACGCTGGGGAGACCTACTGGAGGCCTGGTACGTGGAATCGGAACAGGTTTCACCGGACTGGGGAGATGCACTGGAAGCCTGGTGCTTGGAGCAGGCATCGGATACACTGGGCCGTGGAGGCGCACTGGAGGTCTCAAGCCTAGAGCTGGCACATCCCGTCCTGGCTGGATGGTTACTTTCGCCCGGCAAATGCGGGGCGCTAGCACAGGACACACTGGGCTGTGCAGGCACACCGGAGACACAGTGCGCAGAGCCGGCGCAGGATATCCTGGGCCGAAGAGACGCACTGGAGGCTAGGAGCGCTGAGTGGCTGGATGCCCACTCTAGCCCGGCCTAATGCGGGGAGCTGGAATATAGCGCACCGGGCTGTGACTGCGCACTGGAGACATGGTGCGCATCACCGAATAGCTTGGCGCCCGACCGGTCACACGCTCCCCACGGTAAGCACAGGGAGTTAGCTCAGGTCTAAACCCTGACTCTGCCAATCTCTCCGTGTTCCCCCCCAAAACATTTTTGGGAGATGCCTCTCGGGCTTCCGTGCTAGCCATGACCCCTTATATAGTTGCCGTTCCTCTAATTCCTCGTATCCTCGCCGTTCCGCTCTTGCTGCTTCTATCTCCTTTCTTAGACGGTGATACTCTCCAGTCTGCGCCCAGGGACCTCTCCTGTCTAAAATCTCCTCCCATGTCCAGTCCTCCTGTCCACGCTGCTTGGTCCTTCTTTGGTGGGATGTTCTGTTACGCTCGTCGAAAACATCGGACCAAGGTGCAGCGTGGTAGGCGTACATTTTATCTTTATTAAAAATGAACATCCAAAAACAACAAAAGGAAAACGAACGTAACGTTCGGTAGGCTACACAAAGCTGTACAAAAACAACATCCCACAAACTAAGGTGGCAAAACAAGCTGCCTAAGTATGATTCCCAATCAGAGACATCTGATGCCTCTGATTGGGAACCACACTGGCCAAAAAACAAAGAAATATAGAACATAGAATGCCCACCCAAATCACAACCTGACCTAACCAAATAGAGAAATAAAAAGTCTCTCTAAAGGTCAGGGGGTGACAGATAGGTGGGATGGGCTGAGAGTGGTTGAGGGGTGGGATTAAAGAGCTTAGCTTTGGTAATGTCACGATCGTCGTAACGTTGAAGAGAGGAGGACCAAGGCGCAGCGTGAAATTAATACATACTTGATTTATTTAACGAAGACGAAAATGAAGAACACTTGACAAACTAATACAAAACAATAAACGACGAACGTGAAGCTAATGAAAACTAGTGCTGACACAAACACTACACATAGACAATAACCCACAACCCACAATACAAAACAGGCTACCTAAATATGGTTCCCAATCAGAGACAATGAATGACAGCTGCCTCTGATTGAGAACCATATCAGGCCAAACGAGAAAACCCCACATAGAAACAGACAACATAGATAATACCCACCCAACTCACGTCCTGACCAACTAAATAAAGACTAAACAAAGGAAATAAGGTCAGAAACGTGACAGGTAATGCATTATTGTTATGTGACTGCTTTAAATAAAAGTACCGTGTATGTAAAATGTGTAGTCAACATATGTATGTAAAATGTATATGTAAAATGTATGTATACGTAGCAGAAAAGCTGTAAAAAATACAAACATATATTTGTTTTCTGAAGAGGGAAGGGTTAATCAAAAATAAACAAATAAAAAAGCAATGGCTGCCTACGATCATGGCACACCTGACGGAAAGGAATATGACAACCTGCCATTAATTAAGCCTGGCCTCTGCTATTGTAAATGGTACAATATAAAGATGCACCGAAACTACATGCTAAAGTAGATTTGAGCTTTCCCTTGACACTGTCTTCCAGTTCATTTTCAACACAAGGAAATAAAAAATGCATGCTATACTTGCATAATTAATCAACTTCTCCAGTCCCATAGCCTGGCTATCATAAACTTATTCAATAAAAAAGTCCTCTGCAGCCTCCCAAACTCTTGACAAGATTGCATTATTCCCAAGCTCCAAAGACAGTGGGCTTTGTTCTGACTTTATTGGGTTTTTCATTAATTAACTTCATGACAATATTTAGCACAGGCTCTCTCTCGTCTAGTCTCTGTCAGCAGGTTTTTTTTTTACTCATTTGTGACTTTTTTCTCTCAAGCGTTCATTTCAAAGGTTTAATAACACTGTCTGAGGATGACTGCTGTAAAATCCATGGGCACTCATCTACGGGACATGCTTTCCACTATACTATTAATGTGCTTTTTTAAGACTTTGCATTTAAATGTTATCTCACGAGATTCTTCCTTTCATACGAAATGGAGACTATGAAGTCCAAACATTGTTTAATATTCATAGATTGTTTTGTGTTGTAAGGCATTTCCACAAAATGTTTTACAGCTTAAGCCCTTCTCACATAATGTCTACTTGTTGATCTTGTTTTGACCAGCAATCCTTACAGAACCTAAACTGAATCTGTATGCAGCACTACAAGGTCTTCCATGGTGTGTATTGAGGCAGTAGGTGTCGGAGGAGTAGAGACAGATCTTAAATAAGATTTAGCCTGTAAGGTAGGAATGTGACGAATTGGACAAGTGAAGAGATACAAAAAGATAATTCAAATGAACTGACCCAACTCAGTAAGAACTTATATTTTTCTCTAAAGTCTTCACAGTGGTTGAATAATGATGAAGATGGCTTTATCACCTTCACTGATTACGTATTTTCTGTAATACTATCCTTGTCATATTCTTATCAATATATTAAAATATCAGCCAATGCCTTGAGAGACAGTAGTATTTGGGACATACCCATGGTTCATTCTGTTCCTAAGTGTTGATGAGCCAGAGGAACCTACAGTATGGTCTAAGGCTGAGACATTTCTGCTTAGTAAAGCACACTATAGGCCACCCTATTGAGCCAATTGTAAAGGCCATGAGGTATGGAAGATAACGCTGAAAGCCAATGCCCAGGGGAAGTGAAGCACTAAGGGAACATTCCCATCCCCTCCTTACAGTACAGTTCAATTGCACTGTGGTGGGTGGAAATCAATCCGTCCAGTGGAGAATGCTGCTAAGTTATGTGTGTGGATTTCATTAAGAGTGAGAAGATAAGAAATGGGATGGGAAGGAAAAAGAGAGAGTAAGAAATACAGTTTAGAGGAAGACAGCTAAAGTGATGATGGTATTGATTATGTGTTTTTTTTAAGACCAAGGCTAGTGCTCGTGTCAAGGAGTATTGGAGATGAGATCTCATCAAAGGTTGTTTCTGTGGCCTGCTGCCATTGATTAAGCTACCCCAATTAGTGGGGAGGCCTTGACAATTCATAAATCAGCTGAAATTGATTTTTCGACAAGAATTAAGCAGCATCAGCACTGGGTTTACATTTTCATATTCAATGTAATATGCATGCTGCACACTGAGACACATTTGACGAGTTGTCATCTAAAGAGTCCTTGTTAACTTTAATGATTTGATTGAATAGAATTCATTGGACACGATGTCCAGCATAACTCTTACTTTGGCAAAAACTCTTCTGTTCTGACATTTGAAAATAGTGCAACTTCATCACATACGCTGCTGCTACTGTTAATTATTTATTTATCCTGTTGCCTAGCCACTTTACCCCTATGTATATATCTACTTCAATTACCTCGTACCCCTGCACATTGACTCGGTACTGGTACACCGTGTACATAGCCAAGTTATCGTTACTCAAGGTATATTTATCCTTGTGTTATTATTGTTCTGTTGTTTACGAAGCATGTGACACATAACAGTTGATTGGAACTTAATCACACAGTGCAAAACTCATTTTAAGAAGTAAAAAAATTATAGTTCAAATACGATACAGTTGACATACACATCAATCAAAATAGCTTGGTTATGCAAATACTAAAGAACATAATTACTGTAAAATAAATGAATAGCAATCCAAGAATTATTATTATTATTTAATGTAATATGCATGCTGCACACTCAGACACATTTGACGAGTTGTCATCTACAGATACCCTGTTCATTTGATTCAATGATTTGATTGAATATGATTCATTGGACACGAAGACCAGAATCTTGTAGTGTTGTTATCACGGCTCAGGCTAAGACCCAGATGCAGACACAGGAGGCGGATAGTACGAGTCTCAGAGTTTATTACAGAACAAGGGGCAGGCAATCGGTGGGTCAATGCAGGCAAAGAGTCGTAATCCAAATCAGTCAGGCAGGTACAGGACAACAGGCAGGTTCAGGGTCAGGACAGGCAGAAAGGTCAGAACTGGGAAGACTAGGAAAAGGAAAAACTAGAGCACAAGAAACACGGAACACGCTGGTCGGAAACAGGAGACAATTGGCTGTGCGACAGCGGTTTATTTCAAGATACATGAAAGTGGGATGTGTACGGAGGGTGCGAACTCCATCTGGAGGGGCAGATCCCGAATGGTAGCAGGGAGCAGGGGTCCGGTGGCGGTCCGCCTGTCGTCAATAGATGGA
Source organism: Salvelinus namaycush (assembly GCF_016432855.1). Classification (NCBI taxonomy): domain Eukaryota; kingdom Metazoa; phylum Chordata; class Actinopteri; order Salmoniformes; family Salmonidae; genus Salvelinus; species Salvelinus namaycush. The sequence continues at coordinate 25,841,054 of NC_052340.1, read as the reverse complement.
GGTGGTTTTGAGAAGAGTGGTCCGGGCTCTCTTCCAGGTACGGTGACAGTGACTGTCGAACATCTAGGTAGAAGGTATGCTGACCTCTTCCTCTTGTTCAGGGAAGAGTGGGGGCTGATATCCCAGGGAACGCTCAAAAGGCGAGAGACCAGTAGAAGATCAGGGAAGGGTGTTATGGGCATATTCCACCCACACGAGTTACTGGCTCCAGGTGGTGGGATTGGTGGAGAAGAGGCAACGAAGAGTCATCTCCAGGTCCTGATTGGCTCGCTCCGAATGGCCTTTAGACTGGGGATGAAAACCAGAGGACAGGCTGGGAGACAACCCAGAACGACTTCCAGAATCGGTTTGAGAACTGAGGACCGCGATCAGAAACCATGTCTACCGGAAGTCCATGGATCCGGAAGATGTGCTGCAACATGAGCTGGGCCGTCTCCTTAGCTGAGGGCAACTTAGGAAGGGATATACAATGGACGGCTTTGGAAACCTATCCATCACCGTAAGGATAGTGGTGTTGCCGTCTGACGGACAAAGTCCTAGGATATATGGGACCAGGGGCGGTGATGAACAGGGAGTGGTTGAAGTAGGCCAGCCGGAGCTTGCCGCGGAGTCTTGTTCTGCGCACACACAGGCGGCAACGAACGTGGAGACTTCAGTAACTATGGTGGGCAATCAAAAACATTGTCGGATGAAAGCCAAGGTCCGATGGGAGCCAGGATAACAGGTGAGTCTCAAAGAATGAGCTCATTCCAGGACCAGAGCACGGGCAGAGTCTGGGACAAACATCCAGTTATCCTTGCGGACCAGACTCTCTATTCCCCAGATGATATCAGCCACAAGACAGGAAGTAGGGAGGGTCATCACTAGACAGGAAGTAGGGATGGTGTGGTAGCTGTACAGACCTGAGAGTGCGTCAGGCTTCACATTCTTGGACGCCGGGCTGTAGGAGATAGTGAAATGGAAACAAGTGAATAAGGGCCCATCTCAACTGCCTGGAGTTGAGGCTCTTGACGGTGCGGAGATATTCCAGGATCTTATGGTCTATCCACACCAAGAATGGATGTTCCCTTTCTAACCAGTGCCTCCACTCCTCCAACGCCATCTTAACTGCGAGTAATTCTCGATTTCCCACATCATAGTTCCTCTCAGTGGGGTTAACTTCTCTGGGATAGGTGGCAGTATTTTCATGTCCGGATGAAAAGCGTGTCCAAAGTAAACTGCCTGCTACTCAGGCCCAGAAGCTAAGATATGCATATTATTAGTAGATTTGAAAAGAAAACACTCTGAAGTTTCCAAAACTGTTTGAATCATGTCTGTGATTATAACCAAACTTATTTGGCAGGCAAAACCCCGAGGAAAAACCATTCAGATTATTTTTTTTTTAGGTTACTCTCTTTTCAATGAATTTCATTGGGAATCCAGATTTCTAAGGGACCTTCTTGCAGTTCCTATCGCTTCCACTCTATCTCAACAGTCTTTAGAAATTGGTTGAGGTTTTTCCTTTGAGAAATTAAGAAGTAGCACTGTTCAGAAGGAGGCTCGATGGAAGTGTATTCTTTGTTAGAGGCGCGTGACCTGAAAGCTAGCCACACTTTGTTTTCCTCCGGTATTGAACACAGACATCCCGTCTTAAATTGTATCGATTATTTACGTAAAAAAATACCTAAAGTTGTATTACAAAAGTAGTTTGAAATGTTTGGACAAAGCTTACAGGTAACTTATGAGATATTTTGTAGTCACGTTGCGCAAGTTGGAACCGGTGTTTTTCTGGATCAAACGCGCCAAATAAATTGACATTTTGGATATATATCAACGGAATTAATCGAACGAAAGGACCATTTGTGATGTTAATGGGACATATTGGAGTGCCAACAGAAGAAGCTCGTCAAAAGGTAAGGCATGAATTCTATCTTTATTTCTGTGTTTTGTGTCGCACCTGGAGGGTTGAAATAGGATTGTCTGTGTTTGTTTACTGGGGTGCTGTCCTCAGATAATATCATTGTTTGCTTTCGCCGTAAAGCCTTTTTGAAATCTGACATGTTGGCTGGATTCACAACAAGTGTAGCTTTAATTTGAGGTATTGCATGTGTGATATCATGAAATCTTTATTAATATAATAATTTATTTGAATTTGGCGCTCTGCATTTTCACTGGATGTTGGCCGGCGTCCCACATATCCCAGAGAGGTTAAGACGATGGGAAAGAAAGGTGCAGGGAAGCAGCTTTGGGTCCTAGGCAGAACGCTGGGACAGAACAGCCCCCACTCCGACATCCGAGGCATCGTCCTCCACCACAAACTAATGGGACGGGTCCGGATGGATTAAGATGGGAGCTGTAGTGAGTCACTGCTTGAGGTCTGAGAATGCCCAGTCAACTGCGAGAGACCATATGAACGGAACCTTGGGAAAGGTGAGTGCAGAGACGGGGGAAGCAAGGGTGCTGTAACCCCAGATGAAACGACAGTAGAAATTAGCAGGAAACATTGCAGCCTCACTCTGGATGTGGGTTGAGGCCAATCCACCACCACGCTCACCTTGTCAGGGTTCATCTGAATATTCCCTGCAGCAAGGACGTGTCCTAAGAATGAGATGGTAGAGCAATGGAAGTCACATTTCTCCGCCGTCACGAAAAGCTGGTTCTCCAGGAGACGCTGGATGACCTGTCAGACATGGAAGACGTGCTCTAGAGCTGACCGGGAATAAATGAAGATGTCATTGAGATAGACAAACACAAATTGGTTCAACATGTCATGGAGCATATCATTGACCAGGGCCTTGAACATAGCGGGAGCGTTGGTCAGTACGAGCGGCAACATCAGGTACTCGTAGTGCCCGCTAGCCGTGTTGAAGGCTGTCTTCCACTCGTCTCCTTTCAGTGTCCGAACCAGATGGTAGGTATTCCGAAGGTCCAACTTGGAGAAGATGACCACCCCCTGGAGCGGCTCGAAAGCAAAGGAGATGAGTGGTAGCGGTAATGACATTAAGACCCCAGTAGTCGATACACGGATGCATGATCTTGCCCTTCTTCTCCACAAAGAAGAACCCTGCACCGGTGGGGATTATGGACGTATACTCCCTGCAGCAAGAGAGTTCTCAATGTACCCTTCCATCGCTTTGGTGTCCGCACCCAACAGGGAATGAAGTTGAGGCGGTGTGGTGCCCGGGAGAAGGTTGATAGCACGGTCATAGATCCAATGTGTAGGAAGAGATGTGGCGTGGGCAGAGGTGAAAACCTCCCGTAAATCCTGGTACTCCGTGGCAGGTTCCAGAATCTCCAGAGTAGTGCTCCGGAGGAGGTAAGCGAGGTTCTCGGGACACCGGGGTAGGCTGGGAAGAAGCGTCGCTGGTGGCGGGGTTGCTGAGAGTCTGAGGGATTACTGTTGTGGCTTGCTGCCTAGTTGGGAATCTGCGGAATTGCTCCAGCAATGTATTCAACGCATGGTCAAGGCGTTCTGCCAGGGTATGGAGTCCCTCCATAAGGCTTTGCAGTAACTCCTTGTGTCTTCCAATGATGGCTCCTGGGGAGGAGACACCATTGCAGGGCTGGTCCAAGTCTGCTGGGTCAGTCATGGCCAGTTCGTACTATCACGGCTCAGGCTAAGACCCAGAGGCAGACACAGGAGGCAGATAGTACGAGTCTCAGAGTTTGTTACAGTAAAAGGTGCAGGCAACCAGTAGGTCAAGGCAGGCAAAGAGTCATAATCCCGTTAACGGGATGATATGACAACAGCCAGTGAAAGTGCAGGGCGCCAAATTCAAACAACAGAAATCTCATAATTAAAATTCCTCAAACATACATGTGTCTTATACCATTTTAAAGGTAATCTTGTTGTTAATCCCACCAAAGTGTCCGATTTCAAATAGGCTTTTCAGCGAAAGCACCACAAACGATTATGTTAGGTCACCACCAACTCAAAGAAATATTCAGCCATTTTTCCAGCTAAAGACAGGAGTCACAAATAGCACAAATAGAGATAAAATGAATCACTAACCTTTGATCTTCATCAGATGACACTCATAGGACTTCATATTACACAATACATATATGTCTTGTTCGATTAAGTACATATTTATATCCAAAAACCTCAGTTTATATTGGCGCCATGTTCAGAAATCCCTCCAAAAAATCCGGAGAAATTGCAGAGAGCCACGTCAAATAACAGAAATACTCATCATAAACTTTGATGAAAGATACATGTTTTACACAGAATTAAAGATACACTTGTTCTTAATGCAACCGCTGTGTCAGATTTCAAAAAGCTTTACGGCAAAACACAATATTCAATAATCTGAAAACAGCGTTCAGCCACAAAAGCAAGCCATACAGTTACCCGCCCAAATTGTGCAGTCAACAAAACTCATGAAAAGCATTATAAATCTTCACTTACCTTTGCTGATCTTCGTCGGAATGCACTCCCAGGACTCCCACTTCCACAAGAAATGTTCGTTTTTTTCGGTAATGTTCATCATTTATGTCCAAATAGCTATTTTTGTTGCGTGTTTGCTAAACAAATCCAACGTCAGGGAAGTGCGTTCACTAAAACCTGACGAAATGTCCAAAAGTTCCGTAACAGTCCATAGAAACATGTCAAACGATGTATTGAATCAATCTTTAGAATGTTGTTAACATAAATCTTGAATAACGTTCCAACCGGAGAATTACATTGACTTCAGATGAGCGATGGAACGGAGCTCCCTCTTATGTGAACGCGCATGGTCGAAGAATGGTCACCTCATGGCAGTGGTGACTCATTCCTTTCTCCTTCGGCCCCCCTTCACAGTAGAGTCATCAGACAAAGTTCTGTTGGCTGTTGACATCTAGTGGAAGCCGTAGGAAGTGAAAACTCATCCATATCTCGCTGTAATTTCAATGGGAGCTTTGTTGAAAATCTACCAGCCTCAGAGTTTCCACTTCCTGTTTGGATTTTTTCTCAGGTTTTTGCCTGCCATATGAGTTTTGTTATACTCACAGACATAATTCAAACAGTTTTAGAAACGTCAGAGTGTTTTCTATCCAATACTAATAATAATACGCATATATTAGCAACTATGACTGAGGAGCAGGCCGTTTACTCTGGGCACCTCTGTGTTTGAATGATGTAGGCGTACCCCAACAACAGAATGGTATGCTTGTATACCGCTCATGTGAGTAGACCACTGATTGGGCGGCTCAGCCAATGAGCCAACACAACATCATGTTCTATGAGAAAAAAACAAGACATTTTAATATGACGAGTCAATAACATAGTTTGGGTATAAGTTAACATAATACAAACTTTTAAAACTGTGATTTTCACTGGATAGTTACTTTAAAGCATAACAATTGGAAGATTAAAGCGATAGTTATATGATCTTTTCTTATGACCACTATTTGACATAGCACAGTAATTGAAATCAAATACATTCTAGTGAATAATATAATACACCTAACTTGCCTGATCTCTAAAGTATTTAAATTCTTCACTGCACAATCTGCTAAATGTTATAGAATGGACCATATTATATATATCTGGTCTTCTAAATAATAATAAAAATGCATGAATTGTTTTTACATTTCTGTTCAACAGTCTTCAGTAGTAATGACAGTACTTGGGGCAGAGTTTATGCTTTTTTTAGCATGCAGGATCAGACAGATAGTTAGAGCTCTGATTGTTCTGAAAATCCCTCCAGTGAAAAATAGGCCTGTGGATCCCATCCTTCTTATGACTGACACTTTCAAGGTGAAGTATTAGAAAATAGGTACTCTGCTTGCTTTGATGCTTTAACCATCGTGCCTCAGTCAGCAGAACACTTTTCACATGTTCCCCAGTTCTCCTAATGACTATGAAATTAGTTCACAGAGAAACCATGCACACCTGAAGCAATGGAGGGGCCTCGGTTAAGTGATGCACAATCTATCCCCGATGGAAAACCCAGAGAGAAGAGTGCAGGGGAAAAACATTGAATGCCAGGACATTGACGGAGAGCGAGAAATAGACAGGGAAAGTATTGTGTACTTTGTACAGCATATGATATTGACACTGTCAGAGAAGCTGCTCACTATCCTATGAATTGATCAAACTCAAACCTATATATCCAGTTTAGCACCAACTAATTTACCTGTACGTGACAAGCAGACATGAATTTCATTAGGGAAAGTGCTACACAGCTTAATAAAGGGACATTATAAGCATTCACTGCATTGTAAAGGCTGTGGTTATGGCTCATTAGTTATTACATGACATTTTACACATATGGGCTTACCAATGACTGGCTATAGATGTGTTCAGTGAGACTATCTTCGGTTTTACATTTGAGAGTTCACAATACAAGACCTTTTAGGTCATACACTACTGGTCAAATGTTTAGAACACCTACTCATTCAAGGGTTTTTCTTTATTTTCTTTATTTTAACTATTTTCTACATTGTAGAATAGTAGTGAAGACATCAAAACTATGAAATAACACATGTGGAATCATGCAGTAACCAAAAAAGTGTTGAACAAATCAAAATACATTTTATATTTAAGATTATTAAAATAGCCACATCATTACTTTAAGACATGAAGGTCAGTCTATATTGAAAATGTCAAGAACTTTGAAAGTTTCTTCAAGTGCAGTTGCAAAATCCATCAAGTGCTATGATGAAACTGGCTCTCATGAGGACCGGCACAGGAATGGAAGACCCAGAGTTACCTCTGCTGCAGAGGATAAGTTCATTAGAGTTACCAGCCTCAGAAATTGGAGCCCAAATAAATGCTTCACAGAGTTCAAGTAACAGACACATCTCAACATCAACTGTTCAGAGGAGACTGTGAATCAGGCCTTCATGGTCAAATTGCTACAAAGAAACCACTACTAAAGAACACCAATAATAAGAAGAAACTTGCTTGGGCCAAGAAACACGAGCAATGGACATTAGTCTGGTGGAAATTTGTCCTTTGGTCTGGAGTCCACATTTTAGATTTTTGGTTCCAACCACCGTGTCTTTGTGAGATGCGGTGTGGGTGAACGGATGATCTCTGCATGTGTGTTTCCCACCGTAAAGCATGGAGGAGGAAGTGTTATGGTGTGGGGATGCTTTGCTGGTGACACTGTCTGTGATTTATTTAGAATTCAAGGCACACTTAACCAGCATGGTTACCACAGCACTCTGCAGCGATACACAATCACATCTGGTTTGGGCTTAGTGGGACTATCATTTGTTTTTTAACAGGACAATGACCCAACACACCTCCAGGCTGTGTAAGGGCTATTTTACCAAGAAGGAGAGTGATGGAGTGCTGCATCAGACGACCTGGCCTCAACAATCACCCAACCTCAACCAAATATAATTTTTTTCCCCCCTTTATTTAACTAGGCAATTTGAATCATAAATTGATATGGTTTGAGATGAGTCGGACAGCAGAGTGAAGGAAAAGCAGCTTAGCATATGTGGGAACTCCTTCAAGACTGTTGGAAAAGCATTCCAGGTGAAGCTAGTTGAGAAAATGCCAAGAGTGTGCAAAGCTGTCACAAGGCTATTTGAAGAATCTCAAATATAAAATATATTTTGATTTGTAAAACACTGCAGCCGCAGTCCCAGTGTTGAACTCTCTTAGCCTCATCATGCTCTCTCGCTGAGAAGTACAAATCAGGGGTGTGGAATTTTAATGTACAGTGTTTAGAAAACAATAGATGGAACAAACTTTTACTATCCAGAAACAGGTGTTGGGCTGAAGCATGCCTTAAAACAAGATGTGTTTCTTATGGTCTTTAACAGCAGATTGTTATAACGTGGTCGAATCTGCCCAAGGTCTGCCACCCTTTTGGTTTACATGCCACTATACCTAAGGATAGAGACTTGAAATCTGCAACTCCTCCCTTTCAATTATACCCACACAACAGATAAAAGCAGGCATCACACTCAGTGTGTCATGCAATCTACAGGCAAACCTAAAAAATAATAAACTAATGGGATAGTACACTATGTGGACTCTCTGCCACACCTCCTCCCTCTGTCTCACTCTCCTCCTCTCTCCTCAAAGGGGAATGGTCAGGCGCCAGGGTTAGGATCCCAGGAGGGCCCACAAGGAAAAGGATCCATGGGCCGCTGCATGTAACATTTCACAATTTAACCTCCTTGGATGATAGTTAAGGTGGATTATAGCACATTGTTATTAGGAAGACACTGATTTTCTATTTAAATGTAAATCAGCCCATTTTTTTCAATTATTATAATCCTGCATAACTTCTGATGTAAGAGGGAAAACATTTAATGGGACACAAAATCATTGAAGATCCCAGAAAATGAAGAGGATCCTGCAAGGCAGTGTGGGGCGTGGAGAGACTTTAACTTGGTCCAGACTGTGGCAATTAATAGCTGGGGGATGGTATGGGAAGACACTGTAGAATGGAACTATTCTACAAATGCAAAGTCTCGTTATCCATTAGTATGGCATAAAGTATATTGCTATTCTGGAGAGTAGACAACACGTGAGAGTGATCATATTTGTTCATTGGTCAATTCGAGTGAATATTGATGTTAAGTGGTAGCTTCGTCACATCATTTTTTGAAAGCTGTGGGTTCCTGGATGCATTTAGAAGGACATCCTGTGCATTCAAAAACAGAACCGTTTGGGTCTTGGCTCCTCAGACTCGTTAGATCCTGAAAAGCTATATATACTGTATTACACAAAACTTCCACTACCTAATCGTAATCCACACATCATCTGAAAGAATAGTATCTCAAAGGCTTCACTAACAAAAACTTCAAAACCAGCATAGCAGCCCAGACTAGCACCTCAGAGTGGAGATGCTATCATGCTGAGTGAAGCAGACTCTGTTAAAGTGTGTTTGAGATGGTGACGTTACAAAGTTGTGAACAGCTGTCAGTAATCAGAGCATGCAACAGCTGCCTTCCAACAGTAACTTTAGAACTCTATTGTTTGACAAACGACTAAACAACGTTTTTAGTCCTAGTTGGTTTGCTGTTCACATAGTTAGTGTGTAATCGAGAGTCCCTCACTATTGACATTAGGCATGTCGTTTTGATGTCACAATAGGGAAATGAAATGCACCCCGTCCTCTGTATCAAGTGTATCTTCCTGACAGACTCCCCACTGCTTTCAGACAGTTTTGCCACATCAGAGACAAGAGCTGATACACAAGGAGCCTCTGTCTCAAATACCCCTCAAAGACCTCAGTACAGTGTACTCAAGCAGCCAGACTACACTCAAATGGGCCTGGAACAGCAGCCGAGCGTTGAGTGGAATGGATGAGGGCCACCAGGAAAGGGGCAGCAATCCAAGCAAGAGCAGAGAGAAATGAGAGGGCAAACAGAGTGTTTCTGACACCACAAAATCAGTTTTTCCTCTGCAATTACCACTAGATAGCTTTTATTCCATCTGGGGAGGCGAGGGTGAGTGCAGCTAGGTCTGTCAGCAAATGCAACCTAAATCCATTGCCTACAGTAAATCTTGTGGGTTTTTGAGGATGTTTTAATGACCTGCCTTGTCCCCAACATGGCTCGCAATCGGATTTTTAGCGGCAGGGAGGACGAGAGGCTAATTGAAGTGTCACTCAGAGCAGAAGTGTATTTCTTTCTTTCATTCTGCTGAGAAAGGAGAATTATCTGTTTGAATAAGAAGTCGTCAGCACTCGAAATGCAGAGATGGTCACTGATTATTTTCAGCAGGAGCTCTATGATGGAAATGAAAAGAGCATAATACGTAGGAATATCCTTCTATGGAATAATGACTGTGAAAAGCACTATATAGGGTAGAATAATCCACTGAATAGTCTTTCTTGTCCAACGAAGTGCATTATGAATCCTAGCAGTCACTCCTTCTTTGAAACTCTTTAATCCATCTGGCTTGAAATTCAGTTTAAACAAAGGTTTTGAGGATTATGTTAACAGTAATGATTTCCATTAAAGAAAACTTTTAAAGGAACAATGTATTTTGTACAGATTTTAGAGCATAGCTCAATTCAGTGGCAAGCAAAACATTAGTCTGAAGAAGCTTTCACTTCAGCTTGATATCACTGCAAGACTATGTCCTGAAAGGCTGTTTACATTTCAAACGGCCCGTTCCTGAACCATCATCTAACATTTTCTTTGCTTTTCTTCTTCTAAGAGCACGAAGTGCCTTTTCACCACTTGAACAAGATAACCATCATAAACTTTAGCTAGCAATACAATAGTCTGAGCTGTGTTTTGGATCCTCTGATGGAGGGAGGCATGTATAGAGCTTTCTCCATCTTCTATTTCTCACCCAGGTCAGTAAATGTATCATTTGTGTAACCACTGGGTCACAGCCATTTATTTAATTTTCAGCGGCGGGGCGAGAGGGAGCGAGGCACACGATAAAAACACTCTGGAGCCTGTCAACTGCTTTTCTCTGTCCAAAGACATGTGGCGATGAAGACCTTCCATCTGAGGGTAGGATCGTACTCTCTGCCATTAATCAAGGCCATAGTGGAGGTTAGCGGCGCACTGGAGTCTGTCAGGGGATAAAACAGACTGAAGCATAAAGCTCCCATTGATCCAAGAGAGTCTCCCGTAATCCCACCGGATTAGTGCTGGCTAAAATTAACTGATATATTTGCAAACAAAAATCTGCTTACGTTTAGGACATTATTCCCGTAAAAGAGTAAGACATGCTGTAGCTGCACAGACGGGAAGAGTCGTGCATACAACTAGGCATAGTTGTCTTTAAACTACTGTTTTTTCTGTTTCGTGTTTTGTCCAAGGAATTATTTCTCTCGGGATGTTTGATTTTGTCTATTTTCCTTGGTGGGATGTAATTCTATGAGGAAGCTTTTTTTAATGTTTTTCTTAATGATGGGATGTCTCCCAGTAGTTGGAAGGGCTTCTTGACAAGGTGGATAGGTGTCCTTCCTATAACAGACATTGCTGAAGACACGAGTGAGTGTACTTGTAGACAGAAAATGTAGCTCCATGATGCCTTTGATGGAGACTGCATGGACTAGCATTTTTTGTTTGATCACTTGTATGACTACCTAGCACACAGACATATTGCACATCATTGTTCTGCTTTTCAAAACATTGGAACATGTTATGATATTCTAGATTGATAGCAAGGTGTTAAGCAATCCAGAAACTACATTACATTCCAGCTGAGTAGTAGTCCACTTGATTTATTTTGAATACTAATGACATGACAACATACATGCTGACAACATGCATGCTCCCAGCCGTAAGACCAAATTCTTAAAAAAAAAAGTTTTATACATTGAGTATTTCCACTGAAATAACAAATGAGAACGTGCACAGACACGGGTTTCACCTTGACCTTTTCAGATGCTCATTCACTTATTTATCCTTGGCATAAAAGCTTCATATTGCGGACCAGTAACAAAAGGTAGCTGCTTCTGCATGGATTATTATTATTTTTTAAGGTGGAACACATACACAATCTCTAATGGGATTGTTCACACTTGCCTAGCAGAAAGCGCTGGCGTCTTTCAAGCAAGAAAGAAGGTTCCCTCGTTGAAAATGTGATTAACACAAACAGGAAAACAACAAAGGCTTAATCCAGACAATAAGGACAGTGGACTCATAAGGCATGACTGAATAATATTTATTTATACACCAATGATTATATGAAAGTATTTGTAGTAATAAACAGGCAGGGAAAGGTGAAGAATGATAATCAGATGTGGCTAGTGAGCAGCAGCAATAGCAGCAGGCCGGCAGAGTGCCTTAATCTAACAGCAAGATAAGACCTATTGTGGTCCCTTCTCTTGCCATCCTGTCCATTTCCGTTTGCGTTAATGCACGCTCTATTCCGGGAATATTTTGAAAATTAGATTTTTACTGTCATCACTGTACTTTGGAGTAGGGTCATATTTGCAAGGGCCTAAATGGCACTACCGCCCACTGAAAAAGCCCTGAAGCTCACTAAGGGATGTGGCGTGGGTAAGGACACAGACCTTTAAAAGCCCATGGAGCAGCATACCATCTATTAGAAAGATTGGGACAGCACATACAGTTTTGTCTTTCTAATAGAATAAGGACCAGAGTGGTCATATTGGTACACTGGAGGTGGAGGGTGTACAATGTCGACTGGGCGAACACTCTTACAATGTATCAAATGCCCTGTGCTTTCTGCCACTCTGTCAGCAAATCCTTAACATGTTCAAATTGGCAAAGGTTGTTTCTGGTAAACCCTAAAATATTTAGTAAATATAAGGTTAAGAGCAGTAAAATGAATGCCACATGTACTGATACAGTCAAAATAAAATCATACTGATAAAAACCATTCTAACCCATCTACACACAATACCCCATAATGACAAAGTGAAAACATGTTTTTATACATTTTTGCAAACTTATTGAGGAAAATTAAATACATAGATATCTCATTTACAGTACATGAGTATTCACACCCCTGAGAAAATGCATGTTTCAATCACCTTTGGCTGCGATTACAGCTATGAGTCTGTATGGGTAAGTCTTTAAGAGCTTTGCAAACCTGGATTGTACAATATTTGCACATCATTCTTTTTAAAATTGTTCAAGCCCCGTCAAGTTGGTTGTTGGTCATTGCTAGACAGCCATTTTCAAGTCTTGCCATAGATTTTCAAGCCGATTTAAGTCAAAACTGTCACTAGGCCACTCAGGAACATTCAATATTGTCTTGGTAAACAACTCCAGTGTTTATTTGGCCTTGTTTTAGCTTATTGTCCTGCTGAGATGTGAATTTGTCTCTGTGCCTGTTGGAAAGCAGACTGAATCAGGTTTTCATATCGGACTTTGCCTGTGTTTAGCTTTATTCCATTTATTTTTTATCCCCATACCCATAACACGATGCAGCCATCACCGTGCTTGAAAATATGAAGAGTGGTACTTAGTCATGTGTTGTGTTGGATTTTCCCCAAACATAAAGTTAATTTCTTTGCCACATTTGTATGCAGTTTTACTTTAGTGCCTTCTTGCAAGATTCATGTTTTGGAATATTTTTTATTCTGTACTGGCTTCCTTCTTTTCAGTCTGTCATTTAGGTTAGTATTGTGGAGTAACTACATTGTTGATGATGCACCCTCAGTTTTCTCCCAGCCATTAAACTCCGTAACTTCTTTAAAGTCACCATTGGCCTCATTGTGAAATCCAAGAGTGCTTTCATTCCTCTCCAGCAACAGAGTTATGAAGGATGCCTGTATCTTTGTAGTGACTGGGTGTATTGATACATCCAAAGTGTAATTAATAACTTCACCATGCTCAAAGGGATATTTAATGGATTTTTTTTTATTTTACCAATAGGTGCCCTTCTTTGCGAGGCATTGGAAATCCTCCCTGCTCTTTGTGGTTGAATCTGTGTTTGAAATTCATTGCTCAACTGAGGGACCTTACACATAATTGCATGTGTGGGGAACAGAGATGAGATGGTCAATATAAAATCCTGTTTAACACTAATTATTGCACACAGAGTGAGTCCATGTAACGTATTATGTGACATGTTAAGCACATTTTTACTCCTGAACTTATTTAGGCTTGCCATAAAAAAGAGGTTGTGTCACAGATCCCTCTGGAACTTTTATTACACACACCTGACCCCTCTTCCCACTGATTGCATTTGTATATAAACTCAGAAAAAAAGTCCCTTTTTCAGGACCCTGTCTTTCAAAGATAATTTGTAAAAATCCAAATAACTTCACAGATCTTCAATGTAAAGGGTTTAAACACTGTTTCCTATGCTTGTTCAGTGAACCACAAACAATTAATGAACATGCACCTGTGGAACGGCCGTTAAGACACTAACAGCTTACAGACGGTAGGCAAGGTCACAGTTATTACAACTTAGAACACTAAAGAGGCATTTCTACTGACTCTGAAAAACACCAAAAGAAAGATGTCCACGGTCCCTGCTCCTCGGCGTGAACGTGCTTTAGGCATGCTGCAAGGATGCATGAGGACTGCAGATGTGGCCAGGGCAATAAATTGCAATGTCCGTACTGTGAGATGCCTAAGAGAGAGCTACAGAGAGAAAGGACAGACTGCTGATCGTCATCGCAGTGGCAGACCACGTGTAACAACACCTGCACAGGATCGGTACATCCGAACACCAAACCTGCGGGATAGGTAGAGGATGGCAACAACAACTGCCCGAGTTACAGCAGGAACACACAATCCCTCCATCAGTGCTCAGACTGTCTGCAATAGGCTGGGAGAGGTTGAACTGAGGGCTTGTAGGCCTTTTGTAAGGCAGGTCCTCACCAGACATCACCTGCAACAACGTCACCTATGGGCACAAACCCAACGTCGCTGGACCAGACAGGACTGGCAAAAAGTGCTCTTCACTGACGAGTCGTGGTTTTGTCTCGCCAGGGGTGATGGTCGGATTTGCGTTTATCGTCGAAGGAATGAGCGTTGCACAGAGGCCTGTACTCTGGAGCGGGATCGATTTGGAGGTGGATGATCCGTCATGGTCTGGGGTGGTGTGTCACAGCATCTTCGTACTGAGCTTGTTGTCATTGCAGGCAATCTCAACGCTGTGCGTTACAGGGAAGACATCCTCCTCCCTCATGTGATACCCTTCCTGCAGGCTCATCTTGACATGACCCTCCAGCATGACAATGCCACCAGCCATACTGCTCGTTCTGTGCGTGATTTCCTGCAAGACAGGAATGGCAGTGTTCTGCCATGGCCAGCGAAGAGCCCGGATCTCAATCCCATTGAGCACGTCTGGGACTGTTGGATCGGAGGGTGAGGGCTAGGGCCAGGGCCATTCCCCCAAGAAATGTCCGGGAACTTGCAGGTGCCTTGATGGAAGAGTGGGGTAACATCTCACAGCAAGAATGGGCAAATCTGGTGCAGTTCATGAGAAGGAGATGCACTGCAGTACTTAACCTGTTTGGGCTGCAGAGGCAGTATTGAGTAGCCGGATAAAAGGTGCCCATTTCAAACGGCCTCGTACTCAATTCTTGTTCGTACAATATGCATATTATTATTACTATTGGATAGAAAACACTCTCTAGTTTCTAAAACCGTTTGAATTATATCTGTGAGTAAAACAGAACTCATTTTGTAGCAAACTTCCTGACAGGAAGTGGAAAATCTGAAATCGATGCTCTCTTCTAGGGCCTGCCTATAAAGGTCCTTGATATTTATTAGAATACATGCACTTCATACGTCTTCCACTAGATGTCGGCAGGCAGTGAGAGAAGAAATTGAGTGTATAACTTGATCTGGGCTCGAATAAATGCTCTTTGTATGACGTGTCACCAGTTTCCTGTTTTCTGGAGAGCGCGTGAAGGGACCTGGTTTTGCCTTCTGTATAGCTGTCGTTATAGACGACTAATATCTCCGGCTTTGATTTTATTTGATACATGTGACAATATCATCGTAAAGTATGTTTTTTCAATATAGTTTTATTAGATTATTGAAATTTTTTCGGGACGTTAGGCGTGTTGCGTTGTCTGCGTTTGTTCACGAAGGAGAGCTTAGCGCCACTTTGCTAGCTTTCCGTGCTAATTGACTGGAGAAGAGGACATTCTAAATCCAAACAACGATTGTTCCCGACAAAGGACCCCTTGTACAACATTCTGATGAAAGATCATCAAAAGTAGAACCCATTTTATGATGTTATTTCATATATCTGTCGAACATGTTGTACTAGTAGTTTGCGGCCAGGTTTTGGGCACGCTCTCGCCATAACGTAAACTGCATATCGTAATGAAGTTATTTTTAGAATTCTAACACGGCGATTGCATTAAGAACTAGTGTATCTATCATTTCCTATACAACATGTATTTTTTAGTTATGTTTATGAATAGTTATTTGGTCAGAATATGTGAGTGCCAGAAAAATATCCGGACGTTGTGGGAAAAAGATGCTACGTTAGCACAATGTATAACCACTGATTTCAGCTCTAAATATGCACATTTTCGAACAAAACATAAGTGTATGTATAACCTGATGTTATAGGACTGTCATCTGATGAAGCTTATCAAGGTTAGTCAAAAATTATATATCTTTTGCTGGTTTGTTACGATCGCTAACTTTTGCTGCTGGGGAATGGCTTGTGTTTCTGGCTATTGTGGTAAGCTAATATAATGCTATATTGTGTTTTCGCTGTAAAACACTTAAGAAATCGGAAATATTGGCTGGAATCACAAGATGCCTGTCTTTCATTTGCTGTACACCATGTATTTTTCAGAAATGTTTTATGATGAGTATTTAGGTATTTGACGTTGGTGTCTGTAATTACTCTGGCTGCTTCGGTGCCATTTCTGACGGTAGCTGGGATGGTAGCTGCAATGTAAAACTGATTTATAGCTCAAATATGCACATTTTTCAAACAAAACATAGATTTACTGAATAACATGTTATAAGACTATCATCTGATGAAGTTGTTTCTTGGTTAGTTTGGTTGGTTCTTGGTTAGTTAGGTTGGTTTTGTGCATGCTACCTGTGCTGTGAAAAATGTCTGTCCTTTTTTGTATTTGGTGGTGAGCTAACATAAATATACGTGGTGTTTTCGCTGTAAAACATTAAAAAAATCGGACATGTTGGCTGGATTCACAAGATGTTTATCTTTCAAATGCTGTATTGGACTTGTTAATGTGTGAAAGTTAAATATTTCTAAAAAATATATTTTGAATTTCACGCCCTGCACTTGAAGTGGCTGTTGTCATATTGTGCCCGGCTTCGGGCTTGCAGCCATAAGAAGTTAATGCAGCTTGTGGCCACACCAGATACTGACTGTTACTTTTGATTTTGACCACCCCTTTGTTCAGGGACACGTTATTCCATTTGTTAGTCACATGTCTGTGAAACTTGTGCAGTTTATCTCAGTTGTTGAATCTTGTTATGTTCATACAAATATTTACACATGTTAAGTTTGCTGAAAATAAACGCAGTTGAGTGAGAGGACGTTTCTTTTTTTGTTGAGTTTATGTGCCCTTTGTTCACCATGGTGTTGTTGATTATTGTTACAATGTCCATTGGTGCGTGTGAGTACCTGTGCTGTGTGTTTCAAGCATTCGTGGCCTTGTGGATTGCGCAGATGATTATGGGTCTCGTCCCGTGTGTTAATAGGGTGCATGACCCGCTTGCGGGACACCTACGACAACATCCTGTGAAATTGCAGAGCGCGAAATTCAAAATACAAAAATTTTAATATTAAACATTCATGGAAATACGAGTGTCTTGCATCATTATAAAGCTTAACTTCTTGTTAACTTCTTGCCGCACGGATCCCTTTAGAGGGATCATTTTCGTAAACAACCGCTGAATTGCAGAGCGCCAAATTAAAAAGAAATACAAAAAAAATTTATAATCATGAAATCACAAGTGAAATATACCAAAACACAGCTTAGCTTGTTGTTAATCCACTTATCGTGTCAGATTTTGAAAATATGCTTTACAGCGAAAGCAATCCATGCGTTTGTGAGTTTATCAATCACTAGACAAAACAGTAAGAACAGCTAGCCCCAAATTAGCTTGGTCACGAAAGTCAGAAAAGCAATTACCTTTGATAATCTTCGGATGTTTGCACTCACGAGACTCCCAGTTACACAATAAATGTTATTTTTGTTCGATAAAGATTAGTGTTTTTGATTTGCGCGTTATGTTCAGAAAACCACAGGCTCGTTCCGGTCCTGAAAGGCAGAGGAAAATTCCAAAAAGTATCCGTAATGTTCGTAGAAACATGTCAAACGTTTTTTATAATCAATCCTCAGGTTGTTTTTATTAACATACATAATTGATAATATTTCAACCGGACGGTAACCTATTCAATACTACAGAGAAAGAAAATGTCGAGCTACATCTCTCGCGCGCAGGAACTAATCAAAGGACACCTGACGCGTTTTGAAAAATCTCGCTCATTTTTCAAAATAAAAGCTTGAAACTATGTCTAAAGCCTGGTCACAGCCTGAGGAAGCCATTGGAAAAGGAATCTGGTTGATACCCCTTTAAATGGAGGAGGGGCAGGCAACGGAACAGGGATTTTTCCAAATAAAATGCACTTCCGGGTTGGATTTCCTCAGGTTTTGCCTGCAAAATCAGTTTGGTTATACTCACAGACAATATTTTGACAGTTTTGGAAACTTTAGAGTGTTTTCTATCCTAATATGTCAATTATATGCATATTCTAGCATCTGGACCTGAGAAATAGTCAGTTTACATTGGGAACGTTTTCCAAACATAAAAATTCTGCCCCCTAGCTGAAAGAAGTTAATCCAACCGCATTGTCAGATTTCAAAAAGGCTTTACGGCGAAAGCAATTATCTGAGGACAGCGCCCCACATCAAAATACTTTTTCAACCAGCACAGGCGTCACAAAATCACAAATAGCGATTAAATAAATCACTTACCTTTGAAGATCTTCTTGCAATCTGGGTGCTATCTATTTGTATATCCCATAGGCTAGCATTGAAATGGCCTGTGACCTCAAAAAAAATAATTTCCGGATGGATTTTCCTCAGGTTTTCGCCTGCCATATCAGTTATGTTATAGTCACAGACATTATTTTAACAGTTTTAGAAACTTCAGAGTGTTTTCTATCCAATGCTCCAATGCATATCCTAGCTTCTGGGCCTGAGTAACAGGCAGTTTACTTTGGGCACGTCAGTCATCTGAAATTCTGAACATTTCCCTGTATGTCGAAGAAGTTAATCATCGTGCGCGTGTGTATTTATTCAAGGTACTCCTCGCTCTTTTGTTTGGGTTTCAACCCTGTGTTTTTATTACGTGTTTGTTTGTTCTTCGTCCCCGTGCCCTTACATGGCACACCGCAATTTGGGGTTTAATAAAAAACCCTATTACACATTCCTGTGT
This sequence comes from Salvelinus namaycush, assembly GCF_016432855.1. NCBI lineage: Eukaryota > Metazoa > Chordata > Actinopteri > Salmoniformes > Salmonidae > Salvelinus > Salvelinus namaycush. The sequence goes on along the minus strand of NC_052340.1, from coordinate 25,822,292 downwards.
CTGTTTCCCGAATCATATATACCAGTGTGACAGGTTGAATACTTATTGACTCAAAACATTTCAACATTTCATTTGAAGTCATTTGTAACAATTTCTAAAACCACTTTGAAGTTATGGGCTATTGTGTGTAGGCCAGTGACACAAAATCTAAATTGAATCCATTTTAAATTCAGGCAGTTACACAACAAAATGTGAAAAAGTAAAAGGGTGTGAATTGGAAGGCGCTGTATTGATCATCAGGTTCCTGAATGTTTATTTATTTATTTTATTTAACGAGGCAAGTCAGTTAAGAAGAAATTCTTATTTACAATGACGGCATACTAGTAAATTCCCCCCCGGCCAAACCCTCCACTAACCCAGATGACGCTGGACCAATTGTGCACCGCCTTATGGGATTCCCAGTTGTGATACAGCCCGGGATCAAACCCAGGTCTGTAGTGACGCCTCTACCACTGTGATGCAGTGCCTTAGACCTCTGCGCCACTTGGGAGACCTGAATCATTGGATAGTCATTGCAAATATCTTGGTCCAGACCGTATCGTGTATGTAAGAATAAAGAATGAATGACCAGTATAGACTATTTTATTTTCATAGCTGATCCCTGTTCTCTCTGCTACCGCACAGCAAGTGGTACCAGAGCGCCAAGTCTAGGTCCAAGAGGCTTCTAAGCAGCTTCTACCCCCAAGCCATAAGACTCCTGAACATCTAATCAAATGGCTACCCAGTCTACTTGCACTGCCCCCCCCCCCCCCCCCCTTTTACGCTGCTGCTACTCTCTGTTATTATCTATGCATAGTCACTTTAATAACTCTACATACATGTACATATTACCTCAATTACCTTGACTAACCGGTGCCGCCGCACATTGACTCTGTACCAGTACCCCCTGTATATAGTCTCGCTATTGTTATTTTATTGCTGCTGTTCAATTACTTGTTCCTTTTATTTCTTATTCTTATTCTTATTTTTTAAACTACAAACTACAATGTTGGTTAGGGGCTTGTAAGTAAGCATTTCACTGTAATGTCTATGCCTGTTGTGTACGGCACATGTGACCAATACAATTTGATTTGATAAGGGTGTATTTGTGGTAAGGGCCCTTAGAGTGTTGTGAACTCATTGGTGAGGCCATTGAAGACAAAATACTTCATTGTTTTAAATAACTGTAAAATAGGGTGATGTAGGTTACTGTAAAACTTAAACTTTAAATTCAACAAACAATCACAAACAATAGACTATAGTTCACGCAAGATTATTGTTTTCTTGAATGGACCATGTTGTTGTCACACATGCAAGGCAGACTCGAGGTTGCATCACGGCTGGTGAAGAAATGGGACCAATTAAACCCCGGTGGAGCATCATGGCCAGTTTGTAGGAACAGGAAAATAATGAATATATTAAGGCTAGTTATTTGGTTACATTAGTAAAGTTTATTTGACCTACGTATTTACATTGTTGAAGATGTCTACAGAAACAGAAAATGAGGACAATATTAAAGTGGAACTGACAGCATTTTAACTTCTTTGTAGATATGAAAGAAACAGACAATCATAAAATCAGTCAAATATATAAAATTCCCAGTTGATGCTACAAAACCAACTTCATAAGAGGTTTAAAGATTTGATAATGTCACGCCCTGGCCATAGAGAGGCTTTTATTCTCTATTTTGGATAGGCCAGGGTGTGACGAAGGTGGGCATTCTAGTTTCTTTATTTCTATGTTTTCTATTTCTTTGTTTTTGGCCGAGTGTGGTTCCCAATCAGAGGCAGCTGTCTATTGTTGTCTCTGATTGGGAATCATATTTAGGCAGCCTTTTCCCACCTGTGTTTTGTGGGTAGTTAGTTTCTGTTTAGTGTCTGCACCTGACAGAACTGTTTCGGTTTTTCACTTTGTTATTATGTTCGAGTGTTTTTGTGAAATAAAATATCATGAACACTTACCACGCTGCGCTTTGGTCCATGCCTTCCGACGAGAGACATTACAGATAAGACGTTCATCAGAGGTTTAAAGGTTATATTTGACTCAACATTCCACTCTGTACACTAAGTCATTGTTTGCAGAATAGATGGATACGGTTCACTGCATGATTAACATAATTCACCAAGACATTTGTTGGTTGTCCAAAAAATATTGCTATCAGGTTGTAAATCACAGCTGGCCTCGTACATTGTTTGTTGCCTTCATTTGGGATGCACTGTTTCAGTTTCAATGACTCAACATTTTTGAAAAAAACAGACGAATATAACTAAGCCTGGGAATGTCAATGCAATCAAACCAGCAAGGGCAATGATCACAAGTCAGTCATAACGTGACTAATAGGCTAGCATATCTATTTATGTAGCAAGCTAAAAACATGGAGACTAACGTTAGCTACTGTAGATAGCTAGCTGCTAGAAGGATGCCATGTAATTTCATTGGAGGAGTGGGTGAGTGACTGACTTTTTCCCCTCGTATAGTTTTCGGTGGCTATACACAGCTAGAGATGCAGGTGTGTGAGTAAACATAGACAAAAAAAGTAATACTTAGTCATGAGCACTGTAGATAACACGTTAACAGCCTAAGCAGCTCTGCTACTGTCACGTTCCTGACCTGTTTTCTCTTGTTTTTGTATGTGTTTAGTTGGTCAGGGCGTGAGTTGGGGTGGGCATTCTATGTTTTGTGTTTCTATGTTTAGGTCATTGGTAATTAGCCTTATATGGTTCTCAATCAGGGACAGGTGTTTGACGTTTCCTCTGATTGAGAACCATATAAATGTAGGCTGTTCACACTGTTTGTTTGTGGGTGATTGTCTTCCGTGTTTGTGTCTGTGTTGCAGTTTGATGTTGTTCCCCTAGATTACGCACCAAATTCCCATACCACTTTATCGTTCTCTTTTGCCTGACCCTCGGCTAGCAAGGTATGTTGTCCTTGGCTCCGAAACTGTTTAATATAAAACCGTCATAAGGTTATACAATGTACTGTTTTGCAACCATACGTTTGTTATAGTGTGGACAGTGTAGGAATTTATGTTAACAAGTTTCACAGAGCTCACTGACTGGGGTATCTGTTGTAACTTCTGAGTACTTGTGACAGTGGTTGAGTGAGTGTCCATGTGCTCGCGCAGGTGCCGGAGAGCTGTGACTGCACCAAGGGTAACGTGTGTGTTGTCTCTTCGTGTGCAGGTATGTCTTTTATTTTGTCAGAATTATGTTCTGTATAGTTTTACTTGTATATGCTGTTGTGCAGCGAGTGTGTGCACGCAGCACCTGTTAATTCCTTTTGGCGCTCTTTTGCCTGACCCTCGGCTAGCAAGGTGCCGGAGAGCTGTGACTGCACCAAGGGTAACGTGTGTGTTGTCTCTTCGTGTGCAGGGCAAATAAAAAGAGTTCAACGAGCAGACCGTCAGTTGTGGCAGCGTCATAATTGAAAACACACAACGCAGAACGAACCACGCTACAAACTGGTGCCGCGACCTGCCGACTGGTTAGCTCAAGCTGACCACCGGAGCTGTGCATGTGGAGGAGATGCGCGACCCGCGCATGCGCACTTGTTGATGGTTTGCTATAAGTGAATGTATACTGTAAATAGTGAAGGTGAATGTAGCATATTCACTAGATAATTGTATTGGCGTTTATTTGCATGTTTTGAGGGAATTTGTTTATTGCATTTTTTTTTGTATTTGTATGCAGTAAATTACATTGTAGTTTAGTTCTCTATTGAGCCATGGAAGACTCTCAAGTCCATAAAATGAGTTATGCTGGGGATTTTGGTGTGGTTAGTGTGGGTAGAGGGAGGGGTGTCCATACATTTACACCATTGGTACAGTCAGCTCCTGGGAGTAGAGTGGCTGCTAGTCCTGAGTTTACAAGCACTGGGAGGGGTAGGCTGTTTACTCCACCTGACCAGGGTCTCCCACCTCTGTCTCTTGATGTACCATTGTCCCCAGTCCTCAGTAATAATGGGACACCGAGTCAGCTTAGTGACCTTATTAAGCAGATTGGTTCAGAGATAGGAGAATCTATCAGAGCGAGTTTACTGCAGCCTGGGGCTTCAAGTCTTTCTCCTGCCCATTCCCCTGACCAATCCCAGCAGTTTCCCCTGCCTGAACAATGTGGGTCAACTTTTATTGATGCGTCCAAGCTGAATCTGGTTGTGAAGTCAGAGGTTAGTGCTCCACCTTTCTTCAGGGGTGATGGCTCAGATAAGTACTCTGTCCTGGAGTGGGAGGAGCTAATGGGAGTCTACCTAGAGAAGAGGGGTTACACTGGGTCTGAGAATGTTGGGGAGGTGATGTCTAGGCTCATGGGGAGGGCACGGGATGTGACCAAAGTCTGGATGCGTAACAACCCTGTTGTCACAGATGTTAAGGCAGTGTTCAGTGTTCTCAAGCAACACTTTGGGGATACTGTCTACTCAGGTATGCCATTAGCTGATTTCTATTCAATGAGACCATATGCTAATGAGGGTCCACTAGATTTCTGGATTAGGCTTAACAAAGCTGCAGAGGCAGCTGAACAGTACCTTGTAAGTGAGGGTAGAACCTTGCCCAATCAGTGCTCAGAGTTGGCAGTCATGTTTGTACGCAACTGTCCTGATAAAGAGTTGGCCCAAGTGTTCAAATGCAAACCCCTTCGTGACTGGGCAGCCAGTGAGGTACAGGATCGTTTGGATGAACTGTTAAGGGAGCGTAAAGCATGTAGAACACAACTTTCACAGCAGGTGGCTGCTGTCTTCGACTCCCCCCAGGAGGAAGTGGATCCTGAGAGCAGACATAATGTGTCATCTTTTTCTCGATGTGGCCGTGAACCAGAACAGGCCCAATCTGTATCTGAGGGTGGGACATTAGAGAAAGTTTTGAGTATGCTAGAGAAGGCTCTTGTCAGCAATACTCAGTCTGTGAACAGAGGGCCCCGTAAACAGTTCCCCAAACGTGAGCGTGAGTGCGCTGTCTGTGGAAGCACTAATCACTGGACCAAAGCTCACTGTCAGATGCACCAGCTGTGTTTCAAGTGCTTCTCTCCTGGCCACATGAGCTTTGACTGTAGTGAGACTGGGAAGCGAAAGAGCCCTGGATGTGGACAGACTGGCAGGTCTGGAAAACTAGAAAGCCTCCATTCTGAGGAGGGCAATGTGGGGCAGGCTAATTTTTCCTCCACTGATGATGATGATATCCAATCTGTTTATTCTTATTTTTGTGAGTCAGTACCCAAGAACAACACAGTAATTTTTCAGAACACAATGAGAATTTCTCAGAATGACAGTTTGTTTTACACCACCGTGCTAGTACAGGATAAAGTTGAGCTGAAGGGGATGTTAGATAGTGGGTCCATGGCTACTACTCTGCGCGCAGATATTGTACCTCGGTTGAGGGAGGCAGGAGTGGTAGAGGGGAACTTTCTAGCTCCTTCAGACATCATACTGGTGGGTTGTGGGGGGACGCAAACTAGCCCAGTGGGCATGTGTGACTTGAAACTACAGCTTTATGGCTTCAGTTATGTAGTCCCAGTGCTTATTGTAGATGGGCAGGTTGATGAACTCATTGTTGGCACTAACGTGTTGAAGTCTCTGATTAGACAGTTCAAATCAAATGACAGCTACTGGCGGGTGGTGGGTACGCCAGGTCCTTCTGGCCAGTGTGAGGACAGCCAGTTCCTGCGTCTCCTATCAAATCTGGAGAGATGGAGAGGAGACTCCATTCCAGATAAAGTGGGCACCATTAAGTTGAAGAGGGCAGTAACGCTCCAACCCATGAGTGAGCATCTGGTGTGGGGCCGCTTACCCCCAAAGACAAAACTCTCTGTGGGCAGTACTGTTGTGGTCGAGCCCAGCACGTCTCGTTGTGTGAATCGACACATACTAGTAGGGAGAGTAGTTACGCCTCTGTGGGGGGATGGATGGCTCCCTGTGAAGATTGTGAATCCAACAACTTCGCCAGTTACCCTGAGAGGAAATGCTAAAGTGGCAGATGTGTACCCTTGTATTGCATTGGAGGATTTTGATGATGTCAAGCAGCAAGCTGCTTACCAGAACGTGGCAAAAGTACAATGTGACAGCTCACATGGCAGTCTTACAGCTAAGAGTTCAGTTGGTGGCAGTGTAGTTAATGACAACAGTACACTGAGCAATCTTGGACTTCAAGGCCTGTCTGTTGAGTGTCCAGTTTCACAGTTCTGGAAAGACAAACTTGTCGGTTTAATTGAGAAGTATGACACGGTGTTCTCTAGACATAGCCTGGATTGTGGAGAGGCAAAAGAGTTCTGCCATCGCATACGGCTGACTGATGACCGCCCATTTCGATTACCTTATCGTAGGCTTTCTCCAGCTGATTACCAAAAACTCAGGGAAACACTGGATGATATGGAGGAAAAGGAAATCGTCAGAAAATCCAGCAGCGAGTATGCCTCACCATTCGTGCTGGTATGGAAAAAGAATGGGGACTTGCGTCTATGTACTGACTTTAGGTGGTTAAACGCCCGCACAGTGAAGGATGCTCATCCACTGCCTCATCAGGCTGATGTACTGGCGGCGCTGGGAGGTAATGCCTTCTTCAGCACAATGGACTTGACATCAGGGTACTACAATGTGCCACTGCATGAAGAGGATAAGAAATACACTGCCTTTTCCTCTCCTTTAGGTCTGCACGAGTACAATCGTTTGCCTCAGGGCCTTTGCAACAGCCCAGCTACTTTTATGAGAATGATGCTGACCATCTTTGGGGACCAAAACTTTCTAAGTCTCCTTTGCTATTTGGATGATCTGATGGTTTTTGCTAAGACGGAGGAAGAGAGTCTGCAGAGACTTGAGATGGTTTTCCAGCGGTTGCAGGAGCACAATCTTAAACTGTCTCCGTCTAAGTGCAAGTTTTTGAGGAGGTCTGTTAAGTTTTTGGGCCACATCATTTCTCAGGAGGGCGTAGCCACTGATCCTGCTAAGGTTCAAACCATTTTGAATGTGACTGAGAGTGAGATGATGGAAGCTGATGGTGTCACTCCGTCTCCTAGCAAAATCCGCTCTTTCCTTGGTATGGTAGTATACTATCAACACTACATTGAGAATTGTTCCATGGTTGCTAGGCCATTGTTTCAGCTGACTACAGGTCAGAAGAAGCCTAGGAGAGGCAAGGGCAGAAAGAGGCCTGGTCCCTCTCGCAGGCTCACTGCTGCAGACTGGACTGCCGAATGTCAACTCGCTTTTGAAGCTTTGAAAGCAGCACTAGTTGACCAGGCACTGCTGGCTCATCCAGATTTTTCTCAGCCATTTTTGCATTCTGTTGATGCATCTACTAGTGGTTTGGGAGCTGTACTATCCCAAGTGCAAGATGGGAAGGCCATAGCCAGGCCAATAGCTTTTGCTAGTAAATCTCTTAATCATGCACAATCCAAGTATCCTGCTCACCGGCTGGAATTTCTAGCCATGAAATGGGCCATTCATGATAAGTTCAGCCATTGGCTGCGAGGGCATAAGTTTACGGTGTGGACCGACAACAATCCACTCAAATATATTCTTACAAAGCCGAGACTTGATGCATGTGAGCAGAGATGGGTTGCAAAGCTGGCACCTTTTGATTTTGATATCCAGTACATACCAGGGCCCAAGAATGTCGTTGCTGATGCTTTGAGCAGAGAGCCATTTGTCCGCTCCAAAGTTCTGCACCGACTGACAAGAATTCCATATGATGTCCTGCTGGAGGAAGCCAGAGGTCTTCGACTGGATGATGTACAAGACATGTTCCGTCTCTCCTGTGAGCAGCCCGAGGCTGGCTGTGGAACGTCTATGGCTCCTGGGAGTGAGTTGAGTAGAGCGGGAGACGATGTCAGTGGGTTGGTTTCCTGTGAAGAGGTGTCTGCTGTCCTCCAGGCCCATCGCCGATGGGATGATGGTGCCACAGTGAGGGCCGTTTCACATGTGCAGCACCTTGAGAAGTTGATGTCCATGGGTCAGAGCCCTTTACATGTCCTTACACACAAGGAGCTGTATGATAACCAGTCACTGGATCCTATCATCAGCAGAGTAATGTTCTTTGTAGATAGAGGCCGGCGCCCATCTAGGAGAGAGCGAGTCTTTGAAGCTACAGAAACAGTTTATACTCTAAGACAGTGGGGGAAACTCACCACGCGGTTAGGGATTCTGTATCGTGTCTCAAAACACCCAGTGAGTAAGAAGAAAATATTCCAGTATGTTGTACCTGTGTCTTTGAGAGGCCTTGTGTTGAAGGGAGTTCATGATGATGCTGGTCATCAGGGTCAGCAGCGCACATTGTGGCTCACGAGACAGCGGTTTTACTGGGAATCTATGGAGAAGGATGTCAAGGAATACGTGGCCCACTGTAAGAGATGTGTGTTGAGTAAAGCACCTGAGCCTGAAGCAAGAGCTCCACTTGTCTCCATTGTGACAACGGCACCTTTAGAACTTGTGTGTATTGATTTCTGGACTGCCGAAGATTCAAACAACAAGTCTATTGATGTGTTAGTAGTGACTGATCACTTTACTAAGCTGGCCTGTGCGTATCCATGTCCAAACCAGTCTGCTAAGACTGTTGCTCGTGTTCTCTGGAATAATTTCTTCTGCATTTATGGGTTCGCTGATTGCATCCATTCTGACAGGGGTGCTAACTTTGAGAGTTTACTTATTGCAGAATTACTTCAGTTATCTGGTGTTGAAAAGTCCCACACCACACCTTATCATCCCATGGGTAACGGTCAAGCAGAACGTCTGAATCGCACACTGGGTGGGATGATTAGAGCTCTGCCAGCTAGGTCTAAGGCTAAATGGCCTCAGATGTTGAACACATTGACATTCTCCTATAACTGCACTGTTCATGAGACTACTGGGTTTCCACCCTTCTTCTTGATGTTCGGACGCACCCCTAGGTTGCCGGTAGATGTTATGTTTGAAAGTGTGCTGTTGGATGGGGACACAGTAGATGTGGATAAGTATGTCCAGTCTCTGGGTGAGGATCTGAGAGAGGCCATGACATTGGCCCAGCAGCATGCCAGTAAGCAACAAAAGAGACAAGCCGAGGTCTACAACAGACGGTCTAAGGGTCACTCGGTGCAGAAGGGAGATAGAGTTCTACTTGCTAACAAGGGGGAGAGGGGCAAGAAGAAACTGGCTGATCGCTGGGAGAGTGTGGTGTACATAGTGGTTGCAAAGAACAGCTCACTGAACACATATTGTATCCAACACCCTACCACTGGACGCATCAAAACTGTGCATAGGAACCTGATTATGCCAGTCAACTTTCTGCCTTTACCTTCGTGGGAGGAACCTGAGGGTCACGGATCTCTATCGAGTGGTGACGTGATCTCTGAGATGTCTGCAAAGTCCAGCCAAATGGATGGGAGTGACGCCAGGACTGTCCACTGGGTAGCAGGCCTTCCTGAGTCTTCTGGGAGGATACTCCAAGAGGATGGTGAAGTCCCGGCTGATGGAAGTGAGGTGGAACAACCGTATGAAGTCCCCTTAAGTGAGGTGTGCTCAGCAGAAGTGGACCAGAGAGATATCCCCGAAGCCTACAAGAGTTCTGATTGCGAAACTCCATTCAGTGTGGATGATGTTACCTTGGTTGAAGATGCTTCGTCAGTGTGGTCTGTGACAATCTACCAGGATTCTGATCAGTCGTCTGACACTACTAGTGTTGAGTCGGTAACTGAAAGTGTGCTGGCTCCGGAGATGCGGATCTGTAGTACTCCCCATCCTGAGGTTAGACCTCTGAGCAGGGTTAGTGCTGTCTGTGACATTCCTGCTAGGTTTGTGGGTGAGGGTGTTTGGACTAGACTAGGTAGACTTATTAAGCCAGTGGATAGGCTAATCCAAACTATGTCTACACAGGAAATGAAACAGTTCTTGGTTTCTCAGTGACGGTAGGATATTGCCTACCTTTTTCTTTTGTAGGAATGTAGGAATCTAAGCATGTCTTAGAATGATTTGTGGGTTTGTCTAATATATTTGACAATTCATGTAACTTTGTGTGTAGTCCATCGGCATAAAATGTATATGGCATTTTTCGTATACGGTTGAATAAGGGATTAGCTACCCCTTATTTTTCCTAATCCTTCGCGGGATAGCTTTTCAGCTGATCGACCATTTGTGGGTCTAGAATTAAGGGACTACACTGGGTTACTCTGTCGCCCTGTGGGTGTGAATTTTTTTTCTTTCTTTGCTTTGTTACCTTTGAGGTAATGTGTTTTGTTTTGGGCCTATAATCTAGTGTAAAACAGTGGGGGTGAATGTAGCAGTGTGATGTTGTTCCCCTAGATTACGCACCAAATTGCACACAAGGACCAATTCAAATAGGCCAGGTCAAGAGGGGATGTTAATAATCTGATAATAATAATAATAATTCAGTGTATTTTTTTATTTAATTACAGCTGCATAGCTAATGTTTTTATTTGGTGTACAAACACTTTTTCATACCAATATTGTACATACAAGTGATTGTAAAAGTTTTGTATATTTTGGTTTGGCCCATCGCGGGTTATCTGTATTCCCATACCACTTTATCGTTCTCTTTTGCCTGACCCTCGGCTAGCAAGGTATGTTGTCCTTGGCTCCGAAACTGTTTAATATAAAACCGTCATAAGGTTATACAATGTACTGTTTTGCAACCATACGTTTGTTATAGTGTGGACAGTGTAGGAATTTATGTTAACAAGTTTCACAGAGCTCACTGACTGGGGTATCTGTTGTAACTTCTGAGTACTTGTGACAGTGGTTGAGTGAGTGTCCATGTGCTCGCGCAGGTGCCGGAGAGCTGTGACTGCACCAAGGGTAACGTGTGTGTTGTCTCTTCGTGTGCAGGTATGTCTTTTATTTTGTCAGAATTATGTTCTGTATAGTTTTACTTGTATATGCTGTTGTGCAGCGAGTGTGTGCACGCAGCACCTGTTAATTCCTTTTGGCGCTCTTTTGCCTGACCCTCGGCTAGCAAGGTGCCGGAGAGCTGTGACTGCACCAAGGGTAACGTGTGTGTTGTCTCTTCGTGTGCAGGGCAAATAAAAAGAGTTCAACGAGCAGACCGTCAGTTGTGGCAGCGTCATAATTGAAAACACACAACGCAGAACGAACCACGCTACATCTGTGCACCACACGGGACTGTTTCGTTTGTTCGTTCGTTTGTGTAGTCTGTACCTGTTCATGCGTTCTTCGTGTTTATGTAAGTTCTCTCGTTCAGGTCTGTCTACATCGTTTATTTGTTTTTTTAGTTTGTTGAAGTATTTTCGTGTTTCGTCATTACTTTAATAAATTCATTATGTCATATCACAACGCTGCGCTTTGGTCCAATCCCTACTCCTCCTCTTCTTCCGAAGAGGAGGAGGACAACCGTTACAGAATCACCCACCAAACAAGGATCAAGCAGCGTGAGAGGAACCAGCAACAGCGGCCAAAACAGCGGCCAAAAAAACAGGACTCATGGACTTGGGAGGAAATATTGGACGGAAAGGGACCCTGGGCTCAACCAGGAGAATATCGCCGCCCCAAAGCAGAGCTGGAGGCAGCGAAAGCAGAGAGGCGGCATTTTGAGGAGCTAGCTCGGAAGCAGGAGAAAGATCTGGGCTACACTACGTGGGAGGAGATCGACAGGTGGGCGATTGACCCAGGGCGAGTGCCGGAGCCCGCCTGGGATTCTCGGGCGCAGTGCGAGGAGGGATACCGGCGAATGGAGGCAGCACGACGACGCGGTAGGAAGCCTGTGAGTAAACCCCAAACATTTCTTGGGGGGGGCTAAAAGGGAGAGTGGCGAAGTCAGGTAGGAGACCTGCGCCTACTCCCTGTACTTACCGTGGAGAGCGAGAGTACGGGCAGACACCGTGTTACGCAGTAGAGCGCATGGTGTCTCCTGTACGTGTGCATAGCCCGGTGCGGTACATACCAGCTCCTCGTATCGGCCGGGCCAGATTGAGCATTGAGCCAAGTGCCATGAAGCCGGCTCTACATATCTGGCCACCAGTGCGTCTCCTCGGGCCGGCTTACATGGCACCAGCCTTACGCATGGTGTCCCCGGTTCGCCTACATAGCCCGGTGCGGGTTATTCCACCTCCCCGCACTGGTCGGGCGACGGGGAGCATACAACCAGGTAAGGTTGGGCAGGCTCAGTGCTCAAGGGAGCCAGTACGCCTGCACGGTCCGGTATTTCCGGCGCCACCTCCCCGCTCCAGCCCAGTACCACCAGTGCCTACACCACGCACCAGGCTTCCAGTGCGTCTCCAGAGCCCTGTTCCTCCTCCACGCACTCTCCCTGTGGTGCGTGTCTCCAGCCCAGTGCCTCCAGTTCCGGCACCACGCATCAAGCCTCCTGTGCGTCTCCAGAGCCCTGTACGCACTGTTCCTTCTCCCCGTACTCGCCCTGATGTGCGTGCCCTCAGCCCGGTACCACCAGTGCCGGTACCACGCACCAGGCCTATAGTACGCCTTGAGAGTCCAGTGTGCCCTGTTGTTGTTCCCCGCACTAGCCTGATGGTGCGTGTCCTTAGCCCGGTACCTCCAGTTCCGGTACCACGCACCAGGCCTACAGTGCGTCTCAGCCGGCCAGAGTCTGCCGTCTGCCCAGCGGCTCCTGAACTGCCCGTCTGCCCAGCGGTGCCTGAACTGCCCGTCTGCCCAGCGGCGCCTGAACTGCCCGTCTGCCCAGCGGCGCCTGAACTGCCCGTCTGCCCAGCGGCGCCTGAACTGCCCGTCTGCCCAACGGCGCCTGAACTGCCCGTCTGCCCAACGGCGTCTGAACTGCCCGTCTGCCCAACGGCGTCTGAACTGTCCGTCTGCCAAGCGCCGCATGAACTGCCCGTCTGTACTGGGCCTTCAAAGCCGCCCGCCTGTACTGAGCCTGCAAAGCCGCCCGTCTGCCATGAGCCTTCAGAGCCGTCCGCCAGACAGGAGCCGCTAGAGCCTTCCGCCAGACTGGAGCCGCCAGAGCCTTCCGCCAGACAGGAGCAGCCAAAGCCTTCCGCCAGACAGGATCAGCCAGAGCCTTCCGCCAGACAGGATCAGCCAGAGCCTTCCGCCAGACAGGATCAGCCAGAGCCTTCCGCCAGACAGGATCAGCCAGAGCCTTCCGCCAGACAGGATTAGCCAGAGCCTTCCGCCAGACAGGATTAGCCAGAGCCTTCCGCCAGACAGGATCAGCCAGAGCCGTCCAGCCAGGATCCGCCAGAGCCAGCCAGCCAGGATCCGCCCCTCATTCCGGTGTTGCCCCTCATTCTGGTATTGCCCCTTAGTCCGGTGCTGCCCCTTAATCCAGTGGGGTTAATTTGGAGGGTGGTCATTGGGAGGAGGCTAAAAAAGCGGGGATTGACTATGGTGAGATGGGGACCAAGCCCAGAGCCTGAGCCGCCACCGTGGACAGATGCCCACCCAAACCCTCCCCTAGACTTTTGGTGGTGCGTCCGGAGTTCGCACCTTGAGGGGGGGGGGTTATGTCACGTTCCTGACCTGTTTTCTCTTGTTTTTGTATGTGTTTAGTTGGTCAGGGCGTGAGTTGGGGTGGGCATTCTATGTTTAGGTCATTGGTAATTAGCCTTATATGGTTCTCAATCAGGGACAGGTGTTTGACGTTTCCTCTGATTGAGAACCATATAAAGGTAGGCTGTTCACACTGTTTGTTTGTGGGTGATTGTCTTCCGTGTTTGTGTCTGTGCACCACACGGGACTGTTTCGTTTGTTCGTTCGTTTGTGTAGTCTGTACCTGTTCATGCGTTCTTCGTGTTAATGTAAGTTCTCTCGTTCAGGTCTGTCTACATCGTTTATTTGTTTTTTTTGTTTGTTGAAGTATTTTCGTGTTTCGTCATTACTTTAATAAATTCATTATGTCATATCACAACGCTGCGCTTTGGTCCAATCCCTACTCCTCCTCTTCTTCCGAAGAGGAGGAGGACAACCGTTACAGCTACGGAGAGTAAAATGGTCAGAGTGAAATGTTCTCTGAGTTTTATTTATCTGTCGGCCCTAGTCCCGAACTCAGGCCCTGTGTGTAGTTAACCGACACTCTCTGCACTTTCATCACCATTTTACCTGTTGTTGTTGTCTTCGCTGATTAGCTGTTGTTGTCTTACCCGTTGTTGTCTTAGCTAGCTCTCCCAATCAACACATGTGACTGCTTTATGCCTCGCTTTATGTCTCTCTCAAATGTCAATATGCCTTGTATACTGTTGTTTATGATAGTTATCATTGTTTTAGTTTACTGCGGAGCCCCTAGTTCCACTCTACATGCCTCAGATAACTCCTTTGTCCCACCTCCCACACATGCGGTGACCTCACCCAGTATAACCAGCGTGTCCAGAGATGCAACCTCTCTTATCATCACTCAGTGCCTGGGCTTACCTTCACTGTACCTGCACCCCACCATACCCCTGTCTGCACATTATGCCCTGAATCTATTCTACCACGCCCAGAAATCTGCTCCTTTTATTCTCTGTCCCCAACGCACTAGACGACCAGTTTTGCTAGCCTTTAGCCATACCCTCATCCTACTCCTCCTCTGATCCTCGGGTGATGTGGAGGTTAACCCAGGCCCTGCGTGTCCCCAGGCACTCTCATTTGCTGACTTCTGTATTCGAAAAAGCATTGGTTTCATGCATGTTAACATTAGAAGCCTCCTCCCTAAGTTTGTTTTACTCAGTGCTTTAGCAGACTCCACCAACCCTGATGTCCTTGCTGTGTCTGAATCCTGGCTTAGGAAGGCCACCAACAATTCTGAGATTTCCATACCCAACAACAACATTTTCTGTCAAGATAGAACTGCCAAAGGGGGAGGAGTCGCAATCTACTGCAGAGATAGCTTGCAAAGTCCTGTCATACTTTCCATGTCTATGCCCAAACAGTTCGAGCTTCTAATTTTAAAAATGAATCTCTCCAGAAATAAGTCTCTCACTGTTGCCGTCTCTTATCGACCCCCCTCCGCTCCCAGCTGTGCCCTGGACACCATATGTGAATTGATTGACCCCCATCTATCTTCAGAGTTAGTTCAGTGAGGTGACCTAAACTGGGATATGCTTAACACCCCGGCAGTCCTACAAGCTAAGCTAGATGCCCTCAATCTCACACAAATTATCAAAGAAACCACCAGGTACAACCCTAAATCTGAAAACATGGGCACCTTCATTGATATTATCCTGACCAACTTGCCCTCTAAATACACCTCTGCTGTTTTCAATCAGGATCTCAGCAATCACTGCCTCATTGCCTGCATCCGCTATGGGTCCGCGGTCAAACGACCACCCCTCATCACTGTCAAATGCTCCCTAAAACACTTCTGCGAGCAGGCCTTTCTAATCGACCTGGCCCGGGTATCCTGGAAGGACATTGACCTCATCCAGTCAGTCAAGGATGCCTGGTCGTTCTTTAAAAGTAATTTCCTCACCATCTTAAATAAGCATGCCCCTTTCAAAAAATGTAGAACTAAGAGCAGATATAGCCCTTGGTTCACTCCAGACCTGACTGCCCTCAACCAGCACAAAAACATCCTGTAGCAGACTGCAATAGCATCGAATAGTCCCCGCGATATGCAACTGTTCAGGGAAGTCAGGAACCAATACACGCAGTCAGTCAAGAAAGCAAACGCTAGCTCTTTCAAACAGAAATTTGCATCCTGTAGCTCTCACTCCAAAAAAGTTCTGGGACACTAAAGTCCATGGAGAACAAGAACACCTTCTCCCAGCTGCCCACTGCACTGAGGCTAGGTAACACGGTCACCACCGATAAATCCATGATAATCTAAAATTTCAATAAGCATTTCTCTACGGCTGGCCATGCTTTCCTCCTGGCTACCCCAACCCCGGCCAACAGCTCCGCAACCCCGCAGCGACTTGCCCGAGCCTCCCCAGCTTCTCCTTCACCCAAATCCAGATTGCAGATGTTCTGAAAGAGCTGCAAAATCTGGACCCGTACAAATCAGCTGGGCTAGACAATCTGGTCCCTCTCTTTCTAAATCCATCCGCCGCCATTGTTGCTACCTCTATTACCAGTCTGTTCAACCTCTCTTTCGTATCGTCCGAGATCCCTAAAGATTGGAAGGCTGCTGCGGTCATCCCCCTCTTCAAAGGAGGTGACTCTCTAGACCAAAACTGGTACCGACCTTTATCCATCCTGCCCTGCCTTTCTAAAGTCTTCGAAACCCAAGATAATAAACAGATCAGTGATGCAATCCGGTTTCCGAGCTGGTCATGGGTGCACCTCACCTCAAGGTACTAAACGATATCATAACAGCTGTGCAGCCATCTTCATCGACCTGGCCAAGGCTTTCGACTCTGTCAATCACCGTATTCTTATCGGCAGACTCAATAGCCTTGGTTTCTCAAATGACTGCCTCGCCTGGTTCACCAACTACTTCGCAGACAGAGTTCAGTGTGTCATATAAGAGGGCATGTTGTCCGGACCTCTGGCAGTCTCTATGGGGATGCCACAGGGTTCAATTCTCGGGCCGACTCTTTTCTCTTAATATATCAACGATGTCGCTCTCGCTACGGGTGATTCCCTGATCCACCTCTACGCAGACGACACCATTCTGTAGACATCTGGCCCTTATTTGGACACTGTGTTAACAAACCTCCAAAAGAGCTTCAATGCCATGCAACACTCCTTGCGTGGACTCCACCGGCTCTTAAACGCTAGTGAAACCAATGCATGCTTTTCAACCGTTCGCTGCCCGCACCCGCCCGCCCGACTAGCATCACTACTCTGGATGGTTCTGACCTAGAATATGTGGACATCTACAAATACCTAGGTGTCTGGCTAGACTGTAAACTCTCCTTCCAGACTCATATCAAACATCTCCAATCCAAAATCAAATCTAGAATCGTCTTTCTATTTCGCAACAAAGCCTCCTTCACTCATGCCGCTAAACTTACCCTAGTAAAACTGACTATCCTACTGATCCTCGACTTCGGCGATGTCATCTACAAAATAGCTTCCAATTCTCTACTCAGCAAACTGGATGCAGTCTATCACAGTGCCATCCATTTTGTTACCAAAGCCCCTTATACCACCCACCACTGTGACCTGCATGCTCTAGTCGGCTGGACCTCGCTACATATTCGTGGCCATACCCACTGGCTCCAGGTCATCTATCTTCTCTGCGCTACGGATACCGGTACTGGGTTTAAATTCGACAACATACGGTGATCGCCACATGAAGTCATATTAAACATTCCTGAAAATACAAGTGTCTCACATGCTTCAAAAGCCTAGAATCTTGCTAATCCAACTGCGTTGTCAGATTTAAAAAAGGATTTACTGCGAAAGAATACGATGCGATTGTCTGAGCACAGAGCCCCATACCAAAATACTATTTCAACCAGCACAGGCGTAACAAAATCACAGATTGCAATGAAATAAATTGTTTACCTTTGAAGATCTTGCTCTGTTTGCAATCCAAAGGCTCATTGTTACACAATGAATGGTCTTTTGTTCGGTTAAATCCATTTTTATAGCCTAACACGAAACATTTTGTGAACGCTTATCTCGTTGAATTTCGTGTCATTCAATTTTCGACGAAACATTCAACGTAAATACACAGAC
Organism: Salvelinus namaycush; assembly: GCF_016432855.1. Lineage (NCBI taxonomy): Eukaryota > Metazoa > Chordata > Actinopteri > Salmoniformes > Salmonidae > Salvelinus > Salvelinus namaycush. The sequence goes on along the minus strand of NC_052340.1, from coordinate 25,804,802 downwards.
TAAACCTGACTAAATCCAGTCATGTTTGGTTTCATTGCAATCAACTGTTTGTTTGTAACACAACCAAACTTGATGGGTGATTTCGCGGGACGTATTGACTGTATTTTAGCCCAATGACCACTGATCGTCTTGAAATCTAGCTGGGTAGATAGCCAATGAGCAGAGGTGAACGGCAATATGCAATGGTTCTGTGTTGGAAGACCAACCCATGTAGTAAACTCTGGCGTAAAGATGGTCTTTCCACTGAAGATTCATACTGGAAGGAGCTAAGTTTTTTATGCACTGCACTATTTCGGTAACGCCCATCTTCAGCTGTTTATATATCGAACATCATGGCGAATAAGTCAGGGAAATTTAAATCTAAGACTAGATATACGAATGTAGACAAAATTATAGAGGAAATTGATCGTGAAAGTGAAACATATGCTTTTGGAAGACGACTCAGTTAGCGACCATGACTCAAATGGAAGCATATTTTTTGAACGGAGAGGACATTGTTTTGGACTGGTAAGTTCTTCTCATGCTAATGCCGTTGTTTGAAATTAATAATATAAAATATTATTTGTGATTGTTTTTAAATTGTATTTGCAATATATAAAAATGTAATGAAATGTGTAAAGTACATGAAATAGCCTATTTGAGGCAGGCCCACAACAATGGCCAAAGTGAAATGGAACAGCACTTTATGTTCCCTGTACTCTATACATCTGTTTATTATACCTGTTGATACAGGGCTCATATGTGAAACTATTCTAACTGAACATTTTCTTTCACAGTGACACTGACTCCAAATGGGAGCCCCCAGTGCCAACGTGTCCATCCCCCTCTGAAGCTGGTTCATCCAGCTGGACCCCTGCTGTCTCTGGATCCACACCTCCCGGGCCATCTAGAGGTAAACTGTTCATATTTACTCTTGAGGTGCTGTCCTGTTGCACCCTCTACAACCACTGTGATTATTAGTGTCTGACCCTGCTGGTCATCTATGAACGTTTGAAAATCTGTTCTGTTATAATCTCCACCTGGCACAGCCAGAAGAGGACTGGCCACCCCTCATAGCCTGGTTCCTCTCTAGGTTTCTTCCTAGGTTTTGGCCTTTCTAGGGAGTTTTTCCTAGCCACCGTGCTTCTACACCTGCATTGCTTGCAGTTTGGGGTTTTAGGCTGGGTTTCTGTACAGCACTTTGAGATATTAGCTGATGTACGAAGGGCTATATAAATTGATTTGATAGAGGACTGAAGGTCTTCCAAATATTGAAAAGGGTGTAAATAGTTACCCATGTTATTTTGTAAATTTATATATTTTTTTCACTCCATTTTTTTTGGGGGGGGGGTGTTAGAATACCATTTTGGTATTTTGTATATAGTTATTTGTTTCAAAATGTATACCTTCACCAATTTTGCCACTTGGGTACATTTGGGCTACTTGTGTGGGACACCTGGGTGACTTCATGATAAATGTCATGTAGCACACTCATTTTGGAAGTTATCATTCTGAAACTTTGCACAAGTACTGTTGCCCTCTTATGTTTTTCACTGGAATTGTCCCCATATTCATATCTGAATGTTTGTTTTATCTTGTTCATTTCAACTTCTTTGGGCTGCAAGCCCGAAGCCGGGCACAATATGACAACAGCCACTTCAAGTGCAGGGCGCGAAATTCAAAATATATTTCACACATTAACAAGTCCAATACAGCATATGAAAGATAAACATCTTGTGAATCCAGCCAACATGTCCGATTTTTTAAATGTTTTACAGCGAAAACACCACATATATTTATGTTAGCTCACCACCAAATACAAAAAAGGACAGACATTTTTCACAGCACAGGTAGCATGCACAAAGCCAACCTAACTAACCAAGAACCAACCAAACTAACCAAGAAACAACTTCATCAGATGACAGTCTTATAACATGTTATACAATAAATCTATGTTTTGTTCGAAAAATGTGCATATTGAGGTATAAATCAGTTTTACATTGCAGCTACCATCACAGCTACCGTCACAAATAGGACCGAAGCAGCCAGAGTAATTACAGACACCAATGTCAAATACCTAAATACTCATCATAAAACATTTCTGAAAAATCGATGGTGTACAGCAAATTAAAGACAAACATCTTGTGAATCCAGCCAATATTTACGATTTTTTAAGTGTTTTACAGCGAAAACACAATATAGCATTATATTAGCTTACTACAATAGCCTACCACACTACCGCATTCATTCATCAAGGCACGTTAGCGATAGCAATAGGCACGTTAGCGATAGCGAATAAACCAGCAAAAGATATATAATTTTTGACTAACCTTGATAAGCTTCATCAGATGACAGTCCTATAACATCAGGTTATACATACACTTATGTTTTGTTCGAAAATGTGCATATTTAGAGCTGAAATCAGTGGTTATACATTGTGCTAACGTAGCATCTTTTTCCCAGAATGTGCGGATATTTTTATGACACTCAACTATTCTGACCAAATAACTATACATAAACGTTACTAAAAAATACATGTTGTATAGGAAATGATAGATACACTAGTTCTTAATGCAATCGCCGTGTTAGAATTCTAAAAATAACTTCATTACGACATCCAGCTTAGTTATAGCGAGAGAGTGCCCAAACTCTGGGCGCAAACTACTAGTACAACATGTTCGACAGATATATGAAATAGCATCATAAAATGGGTCCTACTTTTGATGATCTTTCATCAGAATGTTGTACAAGGGGTCCTTTGTCCAGAACAATCGTTGTTTGGATTTAGAATGTCCTCTTCTCCAGTCAATTAGCACGGAAAGCTAGCAAAGTGGCGCTAAGCTCTCCTTCCTGAACAAAGGCACACAACGCAACACGCCTAACGTCCGGAAAAAATTTCAATAATCTAATAAAACTATATTGAAAAAACATACTTTACGATGATATTGTCACATGTATCAAATAAAATCAAAGCCGGAGATATTAGTCGTCTATAACGACAGCTGTACAGAAGGCAAAACCAGGTCCCTTCACGTGCTCTCCAGAAAACAGGAAACTGGTGACACGTCATACAAAGAGCATTTATTCGAGCCCAGATCAAGTTATACACTCAATTTCTTCTCTCACTGCCTGTCGACATCTAGTGGAAGACGTATGAAGTGCATGTATTCTAATAAATATCAAGGACATTTATAGGCAGGCCCTAGAACAGAGCATCGATTTCAGATTTTCCACTTCCTGTCAGGAAGTTTGCTGCAAAATGAGTTCTGTTTTACTCACAGATATAATTCAAACGGTTTTAGAAACTAGAGAGTGTTTTCTATCCAATAGTAATAATAATATGCATATTGTACGAGCAAGAATTGAGTACGAGGCCGTTTGAAATGGGCACCTTTTATCCAGGCTAGTCAATACTGCCCCTGCAGCCCAAAGAGGTTAAAGATGATGATACAACAATTAAAAAGAAAAAACGTATGGTTTTTTCATTGTATTATCTAAACCAGATCTATTGTGTTATATTCTCCTACATTCAATTCACATTTACACAAACTGCAGAGTTTTCTTTCAAATGGTACCAAGAATATGCATATCCTCGCTTCTGGGCCTGAGCTAGAGGCAGTTAGATTTGGGTATGTCTTCAGGCGGAAATTGAAAGAAGGGGGGGGGGTAGCTGTAAGAGGCTATACGTCTATGCTGAGGTAAAGCTGAGGTAAATCCCCGCCTTACCTCAGCTCACTGGTCACGATAACAACACCCACTCGTAGCACACGCTCCAGCAGGTATATCTCACTGGTCACCCCCAAAGCCAGCATCTCCTTTGGCCGCCTTTCCTTCCAGTTCCCTGCTGCCAGTGACTGGAACAAATTGCAAGAATTGCTAAAATTGGAGACTTACATTTCCCTCACTAACTTTAAACATCAGCTATCTGAGCAGCTATCTGATTGCTGCAGCTGTACCTAGTCCATCTGTAAATAGCCCACCAAATCTACCTACCTCATCCCCATATTGTTTTTATTTACTTTTCTGCTCTTTTTCACACCAGTATCACTACTTGCACATCATCATCTGCTCATCTATCACTCCAGTGTTAATCTGCTAAATTGTAATTACTTCGCTACTATGGCCTATTTATAGCCTTACCTCCTCTCGCCATTTGCATACACTGTATATAGACTTTCTTTTTTTCTATTGTGTTATTGACTGTACGCTTGTTTATTCCATGTGTAGCTCTGTGTTGTTGTTTGTGTCGCACTGGTTTGCTTTATCTTGGCCAGGTCACAGTTGGAAATGAGAACTTGTTCTCAACTAGCTTCCATGGTTTAAATAAAGTTGAAATAAAAAATGAATTAAAAAATGTAATAAAGAATTTGTGTCTGGAAGTAGCTAGCTAGCAAGCTAGCCAACTTTACCCAGTTAGCTTGGGTGCTTGGTTGGGACAAGAATGAATGCACTGGCAGGCAAGCAGCAGAAGGATGAGCAGGCTACAACTCCCCATCATTTATCAGTGCAATTTTGACAGGCAACTAGCTGAAAAAGGGTTTATCTAATGTTCCTTCGTTATACTTTAGCTCATCTTGCTCTGGCTAGAATTAGTTGTTCATCTTGTTGTTGTTGATGTGCATAATTGAGGGAGTGAGAGCCTACCTTTCCCTGGTTGTTTGATCAATAGAACTGTAAAGTTTCCAAATGTAAGGGGACTCCCGTGGTATTTACACATTTGCAGATATCCATTCAGGTGTATTTTGTGGCCTTTGGTAAATGCGCTCTAATAATCTTTAGTCGAGCTGTTGCAACTGCCTGTAAACACACAGTCTAGTTCAAAGTGAATGATGGCGGGCCTGTGTGGCAAAAGACTTGTTTGCATAAAGGCCTACTGTAACTCTGATTGGCTATTTTTCTTTTTTTATTTCACCTTTATTTAACCAGGTCGGCCAGTTGGAGGAAATTGTCATTTACAACTGAGATAAAGCAAAGCAGTGCGACAAAAACAGAGTTACACATGGGATAAACAAACGCACAGTCAATAACACAATAGAAAATCTGTATACAGTGTGTGCAAATGTCACACCGGTCTGCGTAGACTCCGGTCTTGGACGACACCAATGTTTTATCAGGTTTTATTTACTGCAGTGTCTATTAATTGTCCAAACGCACGGCCACTTTCCCACTCTATGTTGCTATAGAATTTCCACAAATGCCTTAGTACACGTAATTCCAAACATTCTAAGAATTTATGAAAATGTGAAAATGACCATATCTAAGTGCTCGCTTGTCAGAAAATGTTTTTAAAAGTGTTATATTGTTCCTGTGTGTGTATATAAACACATTGTTTTAATGTGATTTCATGTTGCTAAAATGCTGTCAATTCCACTTCAATGCTTTCCTTGTTTATAAATAAATGCACTTAGCCAGTCTCTTACCTTAGTCTGGATAAAATTACCATTATTTGGATAGGTCCTAAGACGCTCTATTGTTGTACTGTATGGTTTTGTTATTTAATTAACACCGATCCCGAAGAAGTTTATTAACATAATTTATTTCTTCAATACATATTCAGCCATAATGAATGGTGATGTTTGCAATTTTTCCAGATGTTAATTCCTTCGAGGTGTAGGTCTATTCTGTTTGGCTGTTTGTCTCTTCAAATTCTAGCTTTGAGGTTTAAAAATCCCTACAACTGCCCACATGTGCAGCTAGCACCTTCAAATAAATTCTGATTGGTATCAACTACCCCTCCATATGTTTTTAAGTGCATTCCTCCATATCTCAGGAGTAACATGTGTGAGAGGGTGAGGGTTGGGTTTAGGGCTGCCGGCTGCTTCAGAGGTGTGGATATGGAGCGGCTGCTTCACTTTGCATTTTCAATTGGGACCAGTGGCAAAATACTTCCAAACTGAATATTAATTTATGCTAATAATGGTTGAATCAGCGTATTTTAAAGTGTTTTACTTTCATGCCATGCGGCACAAACATCAGCATTTTCCCCTCTAAATATATGTGGAACCCCCTCTATCCACCCACACGTGTAAAAACAGTTACCATATTCACACAATAGGAATGTTTTCCATATGGATTGATGTCTTTTTTTCCTACTTTAAACTCAAAATAGATCAATCTGGTTTTCTAACACAAACTGGGAGATTGAAGTATCTCATGGGTTTCAATGACTTCACTCATGTTCATGTAGATCAACTATACAATATATCAGTGATATTGTATTACAGTACTGTATATCATTTGGAATGTAATTCAGGCCAATTACTACTTTCATGCTTGAACTCATTTGTTCAACCGCGCATTTTTATAATGACACATTTTCGTTCTAAGCAGAGGAATGTATGAGACCGATGACACATTTTCATTCTAAGCGGAGAATTGCATGAGACCTATTTGAAAAGGCATTAGTGGTTGTTGCTGGAGTGCATCCATACATTACAGTAAGGCTAATACAAACATCTGCATGAATGGTTCAGAGAGCTATTTTCCTTTGCACTATCAACATAGTGTTAACAGAAATGATCAGTATTCTCTTGCTGCCATATAGAGAGAGCGTTCTTCCCGCAGCCTGAGGGCACATCCACAGTTCAACCAATTGCTGTTTTTTACAGCTCAGTGTGTCAGGAGAGGGCAGTCATACATTCATAATACATACATAATACATTCAATGAAGATGTCGATAGTTAGTCTTTCAAATGTAAAATCTTTTCTTCTAATTTTCCTCTCAAGCAGGGAGTCAAGTTTGACTTTTGCAAGAACGCTCTGACCCGTGACGAGTCCCTCAAGGTGCAGACTGTTGCTGACCACTTTATTGTTGACTTAACATCAGACAAGGCGAGGTAAACAAATCCATACAGTCTTTGCATAGCATGTAAAACCTCATCTCCTTCAATGCAATGCAGATGAAATTCAAATGTGAAGGGGTCGTGTGGCACAGCCAGGCCTGTGGCTGTGTGATCTTCTCTGGAGCGGAGGCAGTGAAGCTCTCGGCTAAGCCTTGGTTGTGTCTCAGAGAGTTTGAGTATGCTATTGATGCCTTGAAGTTGGGCCTGACTGCCTCAGAAGAGCCACCAGCAAAGTCATTGTAAGAAGTGCCTTGAAGTGTGACTACTTTGCCATTGACACAGTGGTAATTCTATGATTAAAATACTTTAATACTTAACACAAATTATAACTCATTCAGCCACAAAAGGCTTCCTATTTGTCGCAGGCTAAAACTTAAATCTAGAATATGCTCCAACATCCCTGAAGATTACGCAATCTTTTTTTTTTTTAAAGCGTGCCGGGAGAAGGCAAGGTCTCGTCTGTCTTCTGTTTCCCGACCTGTTGCCCTCCTATTTAATTTCATTAATTTAGAGCCTCTGCTGCTGCACTGTACAGGGTTGATTAGAATGAGAATCAAACACATCTGGGTTGGAGACGTCTCCCCTCCCAGGAATCTGACTGACAAAGATTGAGCGAATGTCCTTCCTTGAAGACAAGAGGCTGATATACTCATTTCGAACAAAAATAGCTAGAAACACACTGAGGTGACACACACACACCCACATCGACACACACCGGCAGGCACACGCGTGCATAGAAGCATTAGGAGCTTTTCAGTGGCAAGTAAGGGATATGCAGGCCCGAGATGAATAAACAGGCATGTCACTATCCATCTAGCTCAAACTGAGAACCTGTCCATCATCTTTATGTCACTGAGTGTAGGAATGTCTTCTCTTCTCACAGTTCATCTGGTATTGGGAGGAGGGGAGAGAGACAAAATTAGTCTATAGTTACCACTGAGCTTAAGCGGTGTATGGTACATCTTCAAAACACATCTTGTGTTTTGGGGGGTTTTCATGGTTAGCATGCTGTGACTGAATTTATTTATAGACTTGAATTCATATTTGTAAACGTAAATTTCAGGGAAGCTGGGTTTTACAGCTTCAGTCAGAGACATTTTTCTTTTCCATGCCAATTTGGCATTATATCTTCCCTGGTAGACCATCTGACATTCAGTGCTTCACAGTTACTCATCTGCTCTGAATCCGAGTTTTGGATTGATGCTCAATTTGTTCCAGGTAATTTTTAAGCCTTCAAGTTATAAAGGTCACGTAGCAGCTCTACTTAATTAATGACATTAGTTTGGAGCTGCTGCCATGCCTCTGGGCCGTACTGTGAGTGGGGTGGAGATGTATGTGTTGTGCAGCAGCTTGAGATGAAGGGATGAGAAAGTATGCAGAACTAAGATTTATTGCCATTTCTCCAAGTGAGAAAACCAGTCTGCCTGCTGCCAGCATAATGTTGTTGGTCCTGAAGCCTGGCTAACATGGAAATCAATTTCTAATCCTAGTGTTAAGGCTTTTGGGTTTTGTTGCAAAAAATGTGTGTGTATTTTTTTTCACAACATTTACACGGGTTCTCATTAATTGGGGGGATTCTTCACAGACAAGAAAATAGTTCTAAAGCTTGGTTTTTGGACCATATTATGACATACAAAAACAAAGCAAACTGTTGACAGTATGAACATGTTGCATATGCTCATGCTAGAAGGGATATTAGGAAATACAAGTACAGCCAGTCCTATGATTCTAGACCACCCGTTTTCAGCATGTTATTTCATTACTGAATTCAAGTTGTGGAAAATGTGGTGTAAATCCTTAATGTCACTCATATACCTTTGTCAAAGCACGATAGTCTTCTTGGGTATGACCCTACAAGCTTGGCACACCTGTATTTGGGGAGGTTCTCCCATTCTTCTCTGCAGATCCTCTCAAGCTCTGTCAGGTGGGTTGGGAAGCGTCGCTGCACAGCTATTTTCAAGTTTCTCCAGAGATGTTCGATCAGGTTCAAGTCCGGGCTCTGGCTGGGCCACTCAAGCACATTTAGATACTTGCTACTCCTTTGTTGTCTTGGCTGTGTGCTTAGGTCTGTTGTCCTTTTGGACAAAGACCCTCGCGCCAGTCTCAGGTCCTGAGCAGGTTTTCATCAAGGATCTCTCTGTACTTTGCTCCGTTCATCTTTCCCTCGATCCTGACTAGTCTCCCAGGCCCTGTCGTTGAAAAACATCCCCAAAGCATGATGCTGCCACCCGCATGTTTCACCGTAGGGAGGGTGCCAGGTTTCCTCTAGACGTGACGCTTGGCATTCAGGCCAAAGAGTTCAATCTTGCTTTCATCAGACCAGAGAATATTGTTTCTCATGGTCTGAGAGTCCTTTAGGTGCCTTTTTGCAAACTCCAAGCTGGCTGTCATGTGCTTTTTACTGAGGAGTGGCTTCCATCTGGCCACTCTACCATAAAGGCCTGATTGGTGGAGTGCTGCAAAGATCGTTGTCCTTGTATAATGTTCTCCCATCTCCACAGAGGAACTCTGAGGCTCTGTCAGAGTGACCATCGGGTTCTTTGTCACCTCCCTCACCAAGGCCCTTCTCCCCCTATTGTTCAGTTTGGCCGGGCAGCCAGCTCTAGGAAGAGTCTTGGTTGTTCCAAACTTCTTCCATTTAAGAATGATGGAGGCCACTGTGTTCTTGGGGACCTTCAATGCTGAAGAAATATTTTGGTACCCTTCCACAGATCTGTGCCTCGACACAATCCTGTCTCGGAGCTCTACGCACAATTCCTTCGACCTCATGGCTTGGTTTTTGCTCTGACATTCACTGTCAACTGTGGAACCTTATATAGACAATTGTGTGCCTTTCCAAATCATATTCAATCAATTGAATTTACCACAGGTGGAATCTAATCAAGTTCTAGAAACATCTCAAGGACGATCAATGGAAACAGCATGCACCTGAGCTCAATTTCGAGTCTCATAGCAAAGGGTCTGAATACTTATGTAAATAAGGTATTTTTGATTTTATTTTCAGTACATTTGCAAACATTTCTTACAACCTGTTTTTGCTATCTCATTATGGGGTATTGTGTGTAGATTGATGAGGATTTCTTTTCAGACATTTTAGAATAACGTAACAAAATGTGCAAAAAGTCAAGGGGTCTGAATACTTTCCAAATAACTTCATTGGTCATAGACAAGTCATTTCAGGATATTGGACATTATGCACTGCACTGAATTAAGTCTATTTAATGTTAATGTGAAATCCAACTGGAATGTATAGTTTTACAATATGTTGTAGGTACTATATTTCCTGAACTGAAGTTGTGGCACTTCTACAGTACTGTGTCCTTCTACTAACAGCCCCGGAAGTGTATCAAGTAAACAAACCAGCAAAAACTACAAAACCGCTGCTGTTAAATTTTGATTCCTGTTTTATGTTTCTTGGAGTAGAAATAGTGATCTGTCTGAGTTTTCCATTTTGAAATCTGCCCAAATAAAAGCATTGATTGCCAGATTTAACACCCAAGGCTCAAAACTACAACAAAGCTTACAAATAAACTCTCACACAGAAGGTGGCATTTCTATGTTTTGTCTGCCTTTTCAGGCTTTGAGCATGTTGTGTGCTCAGCTCTGTGAACTGATATCTTTCTACGGAGTTGTAAAAAAAAAAAAAAGTTTCTTTGGCCATTTATTTTCCAGTCCAAAATAATATCCCAGCATCGCACATATAGAAACACACAAACTGGCACATACACATACATATCCTCATTCACACATGCACTTCCGTATACATTAATTTGTAAGAGGCCAGTTAAAAACAATGTTAATATCGCTGAATCATTTATATAAATACAAAGATGGTTTCATTGACCTAACAGCTGTAAGTAGCCCTGTAGCGCTTTCCATGCACTATGATTTCTAGAAATATGAGAATGGGTGTAGGAAACTGGTTGAGCCAGGCAAGTTAAAAGCTGAAGAAAGAATGCTCCTTTAAATATTTACAAGGTGAAACAGACTTGTTAGCAAGCACTGCATTAGAAGGATTTACAGCCTTTACATTAGAGGTCAATCAATGAAGGACTGCAAATCTAACTCACTCCTGATAGAAATTGCAGGCTAATGAATATTATAGGACATTGGTCTTGGATTCTAATGTATGTGATTACTTTATCCTCACTGGTCTATATGGCAAACACACTGATTCAAACCCAGTTCTGACACTGTGGAATACTAGTCCCATGTTAGGCAGGAAGCCAGGGAGGACAGCTGCACTTTTGTTTGTGGACGTCTGTGTTGTCCACAGTGGAGCCAAAGCTGGTCCTCTTTTAATTCTCCCGTATAGAGATCCTAGTTCTCAGAGATTAGAGCAAGCTGATTCTCCCAGCCGGACCCGCTCCAGCACAGGCTCCGACACAGGCACTGAAACAGACAGGCAGGCAGAGAGAAAGAGACAGAGGAGAAGGAGAGAGGGAGCTGGAAGGAGGAGCCTTACCAGGAGCTTCTACTGGTAGAGTGAGTGGGTAAGAGAGAGAGAGAGAGAGAGAGAAAGAGGGGAGGGGTGCGAGTAGAGACACTCAGAGATTGAGAATGGAACATCAGTGAGATCGAGCCAGCATAAGCGCGAGAGAACACGAGAAAGCTCACGCTGAGAGAGTCTAAACATCAACAGGAGAGAGAAGCAAAGCTGATTATCGGCAACTCTGAAGAGTGACATAGAGAGAAGGAGAGAGAGAAGAACAATAGGAAAAGAAGAAGAAGAGGAGGAAGACAGGACAGAAGAGTTAAAGCTATATCCCTGACAGCAGGGACATCATTGAGGGACTGTAGCACCCATCCAGAACTGCACAGAAGAGCACTGTTGTGTGTTTGTGTGTGTGCCAACTTTAATTTCACACACTTGCCCACTGTGTTTCAGAGGTTCACCCTCTTCCTCTCCAGCCATGATCCCCTGGGTCGTTGTGTTCCTGTGGATCTCCGGACATGGTAAGTCCACTGGCTCTTTTCCTCTTATCCACTGCATCTGTCTAGTACCCTTCTGTTATTATCTGTGTTAGTTCGTGACTGCATGTGAATAGGGAGCATTTTCTTTGAAGTAGTCTCTGCTGTGAGCTGTCAGAGCTGATGCAGTCAGATTTGTCTTATTTTGCCTCAATGATCTGTCACTGTGCTGTATGGGGAGGAAACTGCTGGATAATAATGCAATACCTGTGTTTAGAGCTGTTAACAGTTGTAGCCGGTGGTGCCCTGTCTCAGGAGTTGATCATGGCTTGTGCCCTGTCAGTCTGGTTAGACACTCCTTTTCAGACTGAATGTAGTCACCAGGCACGCTCCTCTGAGTGCTCACATCCCAGCTCGATTAAGCGTTTGCTCCCCACGACATTGTTTTGAAACTGTGACAATCTCTTTGCCGGAGCAATTTTTTCCCCCTGACAATCTCTTTGCCAGAGACGTACCGGGGGGTTGGTCAAGACCACAGAGGAAGATAAGTAGTGCGTAGAATAGATCACTCTGAACAACACTATCCCCTTGGACCAAGTCTGCAGGTGATTTCAATCTTAGACAGTGGGTTAGAAATGAAGATGGATGGATGGGTTGTTTCCCCTTCTTGCCAGCAGGTGGTTGTCTTTGGAAAACAATGTAACTCTCGCTGTCAGTAACATGTGAGAAGTCTGGGTCGTCACTATGTGGGGTCTGGGTGAGATGTGGCTGGACTGAGACCAGACAGAGAGTAGAGGGAGTGTGTTTACTCCTCGTGGTCACTCAGACAGTAGCGGCTGTGTGTTAGCTCCTCCGTGGTCACGCAGAGTAGGGAGAGTGTGTGTGCAGTGTGGTAGCTCCTCCGTGGCCATGGTAACTGACCCGCAATGGGAGCAGGAGCTAATCCCAGAGTGTGTCAGGGTCAGCGGAGCTGTCACAGCTTCTTTTCAAAGTTTGACCCCTCACACTGGGTTGCCATCTAAGCAGGGTTATGTCCCTCAGCTCTCTCTGTGTGTGTGTGTGTGTGTGTGTGTGTGTGTGTGTGTGTGTGTGTGTGTGTGTGTGTGTGTGTGTGTGTGTGTGTGTGTGCGCACAGAGAGAGGCATAACCTTATTTTCAAAATCAACAGGGGAAAAAGGAAGTCAAGTCTTTCTAATTTGTGTCAGATTGAACTGAATCTTACAGTTTTGAGATTGGAACATTTTCAGCAGAAGGAACTGTCATTATGAGCTCTTCATTTATTTTCCAGAATTGTATCCCCTTTGTTCTCTAGATCACATAGAGAGAAATCAAGTAAATCATAAAAATTATAGAAAAAGTCAAGCTTGTTTTTGCTTTGAAACACATCCTATGTTGCCCTTTTCAATTCCAGGCACTAGAAATTATGTATGCATATGTTTAAGCGGAAAAAAATGTATGTCTGGACGCACTTACACAACTCACTAATTTGACGTTGACTCAGGTACTAAAGCTGTTAATATTGCTCTCGGCACTACTGGTTCAGGAGTTGAACATCACGTCTGAGGAGGTTGTCGGTTGTAGTATGCGTTTTGATGGTTGGTTACTGTAGATGTTGACAAAAGCATATTGTTTTTCTATGAAGTAGTTAGAAAGTACAGAGTAGCTATATCGAGACTATATTCCACAGTTTATTTCTTCATGAAGATACGTTTCTTTCCAAGATCAGTGTACTCTGGAAATAAGTATAAAATGGACACAGTTAGACTCTAACATTAGCCTTATGTGCAAAATTACTATCCTCAAGCTTTTCCCCTTTCCCCCTTTAAACTAAGAAGCTGATAATTGCCAAACTAAATTCAGCAAAAAAAGAAAAGTCCTCTCACTGTCAACTGCATTTATTTTCAGCAAACTTAACCTATGTAAATATTTGTATGAACATAACAAGATTCAACAACTGAGACAAAAACTGAACAAGTTTCACAGACATGTGACTAACAGAAACGGAATAATGTGTCCCTGAACAAAGGGGGGGTCAAAATCAAAAGTAACAGTCAGTATCTGGTGTGGCCACCAGCTGCATTAAGTACTACAGTGCATCTCCTCCTCTTGGACTGCACCAGATTTGCCAGTTCTTGCTGTGAGATATTACCCCACTATTCCACCAAGGCACCTGCAAGTTCCCGGACATTTCTTGGGGGAATGGCCCTAGCCCTCACCCTCCGATCCAACAGGTCCCAGACGTGCTCAATGGGATTGAGATCCGGGCTCTTCGCTGGCCATGGCAGAACACTGACATTCCTGTTTTGCAGGAAATCATGCACAGAACGAGCAGTATGGCTGGTGGCACTGTCATGCTGGAGGGTCATGTCAGGATGAGCCTGCAGGAAGGGTACCACATGAGGGAGGAGAATGTCTCCCCTGTAATGCACAGCGTTGAGATTGCCTGCAATGACAACAAGCTCAGTCCGAGGATGCTGTGACACACCGCCCCAGACCATGACGGACCCTCCACCTCCAAATCGATCCCGCTCCAGAGTACAGGCCTCGGTGTAACGCTCATACCTTCGACGATAAATGCAAATCCGACCATCGGCCCTGGTGAGACAAAACCACGACTTGTCAGTAAAGAGCACTTTTGTCAGTCTTGTGTGGTCCAGCGACGTTGGGTTTGTGTCCATAGGCGACGTTGTTGATGTTTGGTGAGGACCTGCCTTACACAGGCCTACAAGCCCTCAGTCCAGCCTCTCTCAGCCTATTGCGGACCGTCTGAGCACTGATGGAGGGATTGTGCGTTCCTGGTGTAACTCGAGCAGTTGTTGCCATCCTGTACCTGTCCCGCAGGTGTGATGTTCGGATGTACCAATCCTGTGCAGGTGTTGTTACACGTGGTCTGCCACTGCAAGGACGATCAGCTGTCTGTCCTATCTACCTGTAGCGCTGTCTTAGACGTCTCACAGTACGGACATTGCAATTTATTGCCCTGGCCACATCTGCAGTCCTCATGCCTCTTTGCAACATGCCTAAGGCACATTCACACAGATGAGCAGGGACCCTGGGCATCTTTCTTTTGGTGTTTTTCAGCGTCAGTAGAAAAGCCTCTTTAGTGACTTCAGTTTTCATAATTGTGACCTTAATTGCCTACCGTCTGTAAGCTGTTAGTGTCTTAACAACCGTTCCACAGGTGCATGTTCATTAATTGTTTATGGTTCATTGAATGGGAAACAGCATGGGAAACAGTGTTTAAACCCTTTACAATGAAGATCTGTGAAGTTATTTGGATTTTTACGAATTATCTTTAAAGGGACGTTTCTTTTTTTGCTGAGTTTACCTGATGATGATAGCCCACCTGCTGAAATACCATATACAGCAATTGAACATTCTAATCTCATCGTTGCATAGATCTCGATACATCTGCTCTGTGTGCGCAATTATTTTACCAGCATCATCATTTTTCCCTTCATTATAGGTGATAATTTCAGTTTTGGGTAAAACAACTAAAAACCAACCAGCACATATCTCAGGTAATGCAGACCGGTGCGAGATTGCTCTGCAATTTAGCTGAGTTTGTTATTACCATAATATAAAATAATATAAGCCCTGGCAGGTAAACAGGAGATAACAACCTGTCTGCTTGCCTTTTACCAGCAACTTTACCCCTACAGCTAATTCTAGTTTTACAAATTATTACTCTGTTTATGTCGCCAGCTACTTTCAGCCGATATCTTTTATGAAAAAAGGATGGTGGGAATTGTGAGGCTGAGACTCACATTTCTAGAGAGAGCCATTCTCTAGTGAGACTCAGAGAGAGAGGGAGAGAGAAAGAGAGAGAGGGAGAGAGAAAGAAAGAGGGAGATAGAGTGAGAGAGAGAGAAAGATTGGTCCTGAGTTGTGCTGATCTCAATCCTGCCAGTACTGTATGGAGGGTTATGTAGGGCACCTTCCCTTCCCTCGCACCCTGGCACTCACCTGATCCACTACTGACTGATGACACGGTGTGAGCCAGGAGAATCCTGAAAGGATGTCCCCAAGAAGGCAGTCACCGCAGGCAAAACCTGTCCCGAGACCTCATCTGTCTCTCTCATTGTCTCTCTCATTCTCTCTTTTTTCTCTCTCTTTCCCTCTATCCATGTCTCTCATAAGGGGTACAGTGTGATTGAACACCATCTCTGCTGTCAGGGAAATGGTGCTGGAATTTCTGAGTACAGAAAGTCCCTGTGGAGGGAGCCAGTTTATTAAGAATAGAGTTTTGTACTGGATGTGCCTGTCCCTGTGGCAGACTGGAACCGAAAAACCACACAGAGGTATATGGAGTGACTCGTTCTCTCAAACTAGACCCAGATCCCTGGCCTCCTTATTAAATCCATAGGCAAACTGTCCAGTAGTTGCTTGGATGGTACTTATAGGCAACACGTCTACTCATTCTGCTGGCCTCGGGTTTGCACACTGGGGGCAGTGCAGCATAGCAATGGACTCCATTCCTATCTCTTTCTCTCTCCTTCTCCCTCTCCATCTTTTGGCTTCCTTCCTCCTTTCCAGCTCACAGGCACACTCCTAGACCTCCTAGTGCTAAGTCACCACCCCGCCATGACACTAAGCTGTTTCTTAACCCTGGAAAGAAGGTCTTAGCACCCCACAAGCCTCGATTTAATTTACTGCTGTCTATTAACTGTCTGCCTATTCTGAACCTAAACCCGCTTTTCACGGAACACAAGCTTTGATAACAAATTCCTAATAGCTTCATAATTAAATGTCAACACAATGTCATGTTTGGTTTTTGGGATTTTGGAGTAAATCTCTTTGCTTCTTTGAAAGAGTAAAAACCCTCCATCACATTTCAAAATACCAATCATCCCCAAATGACATTGGTCAATGTTTTCTCCATTTTATTGCATCATTCTGCATTCTGAATAGTTATTTGCAAGCAATGCATGTGTTAAACCGCTTGTAAATGTATGGATTAGGACACATAATAATCCAATTGTAATTAATAGATTTTGCCATTTCAACCACAAGCTAAAACAAATTCATTTAGATTTGTTTCCATATACTGTCAAACACCCTCCTTTGGTCATCATACAGACTTTCTCACACAGCTTCTGCTCTGGTCTATCTTCCTGTTTCTGTTGTCAACATGGTGGCTAAGGAGATAGAGGAAGGGCACATAATGTGTCTTCTATCTTAACTCTTCACCCCTCAATGATGACACATACTGTAAGGACGTAACCCTAGCCACGTCTCCACGGGAGATTGATATTGATGTCCTCCATTGGGATGTGACGTTGTGAGCCAACCTTTGTTTCCTTGTTTGTGCTTTGTGTACCATCAAGGCTAGCGATATAAGTCACCTCAGACGCCCATGACCCCTGCTGATTTTTCTGTCATAATAGATTAAGCCTAATCCAATCCAGGCTGACATTTCCCAATGGATATTTCTGGTAGTAAACATATTAATAAATAATCAGGAGCTGTGTCTAGAAAGCTTTGGCTCTCAGTCCCAGTCGTAAGCAATGGATAGGCCTTCAAAAGGGGTCATTTTACAGAAAGTTATTTCCAAGAATATTAGATAAGGTTACAGGTTTATGTTGAGTGAGTAGACATTGTTTAGTAGGTTTTTGCCTTCAGAGTAGCTGGCATTGTTTTTGTTTTTTCACTTACATTGATGATTGATAATAGGTTATGGCTTTTGTTACAATTCGATTAGAGTAATTAGATCATTGAGTTACCGTGTAATTAAAGCTATTGCATTTTAATCAGCTGTTGTCTTTGTAATTCATTGTTATGCATCAAGTATCTTGATGCTTGCATCATGGGCCTTTAGCAGACGCCAAACAAGCATAAGTAAGAGATCATTTCAGAGACATGCAATGTTCTCTATTCTCTTCATATTTTATCTGTCTGCTTAATCCGATTAAATGGATGGAATCTCTTCAAGTCGGATTCCGGTCAGGGAGGAAAGGAAAATCATTAGTTTGGAAACTATTCTTGCAAACCAGGCAATGATCCGCTTCCTCTTAAGCAGTCAACAAAAATACAACTGTGTTTACTGGAGTTCATTACAATTCTCCAATGGGATCACTGTTCCCAAGTATACTCCAAAGACCCCCTCCCTACCATTCTGTATTACATACTCCAATATCCCTCCAACCCCCAGCCGCGCCTTCTCTCCCGGGCTGAGACTTTTCTCTTGGATCTCATTCCTAGGGGATGAATTTATCCAGATTGGAGCACTCTCGGCAAAAGGGCATTATCCCGGATTTACATGTCTGCTGGGCGAAATGTTAAGTAATTCAACCAGATGCTGTTGTGATCATGAGGTCACCTGTGGAGTGAGGGTTAGCACCCATCTGCACTCCTCAGTCCCACCCTTTCCCTATTCCCCCTCTTTCCTTGAAGACGTGGGCAGCACCATACGTGGCCTGTCTGTCTCTCATAAGGAGTGTCAGGATACGGGGAGATAGCAGAAGGGGGAAGACGGGCACACTGGGAGGCAGCTGCCTTCTCTGAGCACAGTCGGGAATTTTTGACAGATTAAAGAGGGGATTAATGGTTTCTAAATTGCAGCCTAATGCACAGGAAACAACAGGCGATGTTATTCTGTCTCAGTGGGAGCCGAGCGCAGTGGCTTGGCAAGGGAGATCAACAGAGCCGGGGTAAGGCGGGTCGTATACCGCGCTTCTGTTCCGGCATCGTCAGCATGGCACAGCTGGTCAAAACCCTGTGCCTACCTCCTTGTTCCTGTGCAGGGGGTAGCTGGGCAGAGAAAAGGGTGGGAGGGGGTAGTAGAGTGGAAGCAATGCTATGACTTTGAGTGTAGCTTGTTCATCAGTTGTTAACTCAATTTCCTCCTCTTTAGTAAAGAGATATTTTTTTCAGTTATATAGTTTAGGGTGTGTTGTATCGAAAATGTATGCAGATATGATCAGTGTGAGGCTATACACTGCATGTTTGGAATCAGAGCATTGTTTCTCTTGATTTATAAATGGCACGTAATAGTTCCATTAGTGCCAAAATAGAGGAGCAAATTATGTTAGCAATTCAATCTACTTTGGAGAGTTTAATAATGATGATTCTAATGTGTTATGGTTGTCTATTATGTTCTTGAGAACGCCTGACTTTGTCTCAAAATAACAATCCACGTGTGTTTTCCCATCTCGGGCTCTTTTTGCTGCCCATTGCTCTGGCAGAGTGGAAAAAATGTTTATCCCGGCATTGATATTGTTATCAGTGCAGATCTGGAGTTATTACCTTGGGTAAATCGCATGCCATCCTCTTCGCTGCCTACTGCTGCCGATACAATGTTGTGTATCCTGGAAGCGGCTGAAGCATTTGTGAGTAAACCACCTAGTAAATGCATTGACAGGATTGTTACAGGCCATGTTGGAGGGAGGATGGAAGATGCATTTGGTGTTTCGGCACAGGAGGCACTTGAGGAATTGGGTTTCTGATCTGATAACAGCTTCAAAGTGTTTTGCAGGAAGTTTCTGGGACAGACCAATATTACACCTGGATGAACTCGGCTGTCTCTACCTCCCTCACTCCCTCCTTCCATTTCTCTCTCTCTGTTCTCCCTCTCTCATGCCAATGTTTCTTACCAGAGATAGAAATGGCTGTTAAATTGGCCGATGCCAGCTAGCTGTGTGTGCTTGTTCCGTGCATATCAAAATTAATGTGTGTGTATGTGTGTCAGAGTTGCGGGGGTACTGCTGTGCAATGCCAATTATGTCTGCAAGCCTTGTTGCCCGCAATATATACTGAACAAAAATATAAACACAACATGTAAAGTGCTGGTCCCATATTTTATGAGCTGAAATAAGAGATCCCAGACATTTTCCATATACACAAAAAGCTTACTTCTCTCATATTTGTACACACATTTGTTTACATCCCTGTTAGTGAGCATGTCTCCTTTGCCAAGATAATCCATCCACCTGACAGTTGTGGCATATCAAGAAGCTGATTAAACAGCATGATCATTTCACAGGTGCACCTTGTGCTGGGGACAAAAATAGGCCACTCTAAAATGTGCAGTTTTGTCACACAACACAATGCCACAGATGTCTCAAGTTTTGATGGCGCTTGCAATTGGCATGCTGACTGCTGGAATGTCCACCAGAGCTGTTAGTGTAACCGATGAGAAATGGCTAGCTAGTTAGCAGGGTGCGCGCTAATAGCGTTTCAATCGGTGACCTTACTCGCTCTGAGACCTTGAAGTAGTTGTTCCCCTTGCTCTGCAAGGGCCGTGGCTTTTGTGGAGCGATGGGTAATAATGCTTCGTGGGAGGCAGCTTTGATGTGTTCAGAGGGTCACTAGTTCGAGCCCAGGTAGTGGCGAGGAGAGGGACGGAAGCTATACTGTTACATTGGCATACAATTTAATGTTAATTTCTCAACCATAAGCCACCTCCAACGTCGTTTTAGAGAATTTGACAGTACGTCCAACCGGCCTCACAACCACAGACCACGTGTAACCACGCCAGCCCAGAACCTCCACATCCCGCTTCTTCACCTGCAACATCGAGAGCATCCTGACTGGTTGCATCACTGCCTGGTATGGCAATTGCTCAGCCTCCGACCGCAAGGCATTACAGAGGGTAGTGCGTACGGCCCAGTACATCACTGGGGCTAAGCTGCCTGCCATTCAGGACCTCTACACCAGGCGGTGTCAGAGGAAGGCCCTAAGAATTGTCAAAGACCCCAGCCACCCCAGTCATAGACTGTTCTTTCTACTACTGCAATGCAAGCTGTACCGGAGTTCCAAGTCTAGGACAAAAAGGCTTCTCAACAGTTTTTACCCCCAAGCCATAAGATTCCTTAACTTGTTATGGATAGGGGCAGCATTTTCACGTTTGGATGAAAAGCGTAACCAGAGTAAACTGCCTGCTACTCAGTCCCAGTTGCTAATATATGCATATTATTAGTAGATTTGGATAGAAAACACTCTGATTCAGTTTCTAAAACTGTTTGAATGATGTCTGTGAGTATAACAGAACTCATATGGCAGGCGAAAACCTGAGAAAGATCCAACCAGGAAGTGGGAAATCTGAGGTTTGTAGGTTTTCAACTCTTGGCCTATCGAATACACAGTCTCTATGGGTCATTTTGCACTTCCTAAGGCTTCCACTAGATGTCAACTGTCTTTAGAACCTTGTTTGATGCTTCTACTGTGAAGTGGGGCCGAATGAGAGGAGAATGAGTCAGGGCTCTGGCAGAATGCCAGTGACGCTCGTTCACGTGAGAGCGAGCTCTGTTCCATTGCTTTTCTGAAGACAAAGGATTTCTCCGGTTGGAACATTATTGAAGATTTATGTTAAAAACATCCTAAAGATTGATTCTATACTTCGTTTGACATGTTTCTACGGACTGTAATATGACTTTTCGTCTGAACTTTTGCCTGGACCTGCCCGCGCGTCGTGAGTTTAGATTGTGTACTGAACGCGCGAACCAAAAGGAGTAATTTGGACATAAATGATGGACTTTATGGAACAAATCAAACATGTATTGTGGAACTGGGATTCCTGGGAGTGCATTGTGATGAAGATCATCAAAGGTAAGTGAATATTTATAATGCTATTTCTGACTTATGTTGACTCCAACATGGCGGATATCTCTTTGGGTTGATTTGTCGTCTGAGCACCGTACTCAGATTATTGCGTGGTTTGCTTTTTCCGTAAATATTTTTTGAAATCTGACATAGCGGTTGCATTTAAGGAGAAGTATATCTTTAAATCTGTGAATAACACTTGTATCTTTTATCAGTGTTTATTATGAGTATTTATGTGATTTGATGTGGCTCTGTGCAAATTCACTGGATGTTTTTGAGGCAAAGCCAAATGTAAACTGAGGATTTTGGATATAAATATGAACTTGATCGAACAAAACATAAATGTATTGTGTAACATGTTGTCCCGGGAGTGTCATCTGATGAAGAATATTAAAGGTTAGTGATTCATTTTATCAATATTTCTGCTTTTTTTGACTCCTCTCTTTGGTTGGAAAATCGGTGTATGCTTTTTTGACTAGTTGCTGACCTAACAAAATGATATGTTCTGCTTTCGCCGGAAAGCTTTTTTGAAATCGGACACTGTGGTTGGATTAACGAGAAAGTTATCTTTAAAATGGTGTCTAATTCTTGTATGTTTGAGAAAATTGAATTATGAGATTTCTGTTGGTTGAATTTGGCACCCTGCAATTTCATTGGCGAGGGGTTACGCTAGCGGTACGGGGTTCCTAGACAGGTTTTAACAGGTAATCAAATGGCTACCCGGACTATTTGCATTGTGTGCCCCCCCAACCCCTCTTTTTTACGCTTCTGCTACTCTCTGTTTATCATGTATGCATAGTCACTTTAACTATACATTCATGTACATACTACCTCAATTGGTTCGACCAACCAGTGATCCCGCACATTGGCTAACCGGGCTATCTGCATTGTGTCCCGCCACCCACCATCCACCAACCCCTCTTTTACACTACTGCTACTCTCTGTTCATCATATATGCATAGTCACTTTAATCATATCTACATGTAAATACTACCTCAATCAGCTTGACTAACCGGTGTCTGTATGTAGGCTCGCTACTTTTATAGCCTCGCTACTGTATATAGCCTGTATTTTTACTGTTGTTTAATTTCTTTACCTTCCTATTGTTCACCTAATACCTTTTTTGCACTATTGGTTAGAGCCTGTAAGTAAGCATTTCACTGTAAGGTCTACACCTGTTGTATTCGCCGCACGTGACAAATAAACTTTGATTTGATTTTGGATCGTCTCAGACCAACCAACTGGACATCTGATGAAAGGAGGAGTATTTACGTCTGTAATAAAGCTCTTTTTGTGAAAAAAAACTCAAATCTGATTGGCTGGGCCTGGCTCCCCAGTGGGTGGACCTGGCTCCCAAGTGGGTGGGCCTATGGCTGCGCCCCTGCCCAGTCAAGTGAAATCCATAGATTAGGGCCTAATGATTTTATTTCAATTGATTGATTTCCTTATATGAACTGTAAATCAGTAAAATCTGTGAAATTGTTGCATGTTGCGTTTCTGGTTTTGTTCAGTATACATGCAAATGAGCCTTTTGTATGTATATTTGTATTTACTATGGATCCCCATTAAAAAAAAATATATATATTTTACCTTTATTTAACTAGGCAAGTCAGTTAAGAACAAATTCTTATTTTCAATGACAGCCTGGAAACAGTGGGTTAACTGCCTGTTCAGGGGCAGAACGACAGATTTCTACCTTGTCAGCTCAGGGATTCGATCTTGCAACCTTTCGGTTACTAGTCCAACGCGCTAGACACTAGTTTACCTGGCACCCCAGGCTTTCTATGGATCCCCATTAGCTGCTGTCAAGGCAGCAGTTACTCTTCCTGGATTCCAAACACATTAAGGCACTGACATTACACATAAAACAAAATATAAAACAATAAATAATATAACATTATTATACCACTACAAATCTACAATGCAAAATGTATAATGCCACCATACAACATTAATTTGATGTACGTGTGTGTAGAGGGCTAGCATTTGTGTGCGTATGCGTGTGTCTGTACCTGTGTGTGTGTGTCTCTTCACAGTCCCCGCTGTTCCATAAGGTGTATTTATAAAAATACATATTTTAATCTGATTCTACTGCTTGCATCAGTTACCTTACGTGGAATAGAGTTCCATGTAGTCATGGCTCTATGTAGTACTGTGTGTCTGTTCTGGACTTGGAGATTGTGAAGAGACCTCTGGTGGCAAATCTTGTGTGTTATGCATGGGTGTCCAAACTGTGTGCTAGTAGTTTAAACCGACACCTTGGGGCATTCAGCTTGTCAACACTTCTTCCAAAAACAAGTAGTGATGAAGTCAAACTCTCCTCCACTTTTAGCCATGAGAGATTTACATGCTTTTGACTTGTACATGGAGAATCAGGAAAGAAAGGAGCGCCTCACCAACTCACCTGTTGTAAAATATGTGTGTCCTTTCCTGCCAGTACAACAATGCATCTGTCTGGAAGCAACAGAACAGTGGCAAACGATACCTTGCTTCTCCCAGGGATGCCTTGTGGCAGACAGTGGTGACTGCAGGTGACGGCCTCTGATAGAACATGGAGGCCATGGGGGTCTGTATAGTTAACATAGAGCCCCTACAGTACTGTTCCTCTGGCACTATTGGCTCATTGGAGTATGCCCAACTTATTCCTGCTCAGTCGGGGTCAATACAACTGCATGATACTTGTTTTTAATGGAACAGCGTTCTCTGTGGGAACCAGGCATACAGTCATTGTTAAGAGAGGCTACTTGATACAGCACTGATCAAGAAAATAGTTTTATTCAGCAAAGCACATCAGACACAATAGCACTCGCTAAACTTTCTCTTCATCTAAACTTTGAAAATCAGAAGGCCTTAATAGTGTCACGTCCCATCCCCTGCATCAGTCTGTTGATGTGGATAGTGTTTCACCATTTGCCAAACGGGGGGTTGAGCCATCTTCTTGTCCCACTAAGACAACTAGGCAATTGAGGGAGAGGCCATTCAGTAGTCATGATCAGAAGGCTGGTACTAGAGATCGACAGAGCCACCCATCTTCCATCTCCAACCAATGGTGGCATGACGCCAATTTTCTTCCAGCCTTATTAGCATGTTTGTTGCAGGAAATGTAGGAGCGTTTGACGTCAGGCTTAGGAAACATGTCAAATCAAATCATATTTCATTCGTCAAATGTGCCAAAAACAACAGGTGAAATGCTTACTTACGAGCCCCTAACCAACAGTGCAGCTTCAAAAAATATGGATAAGAATAAGAGATTAAAGTAACAAGTAATTAAAGAGCAGCAGTAAAAAAAATATATATATATACAGGGGGGTGCCGGTACAGAGTCAATGTGCGAGGGCACCGGTTAGTTGAGGTAGTATGTACACGTAGGTAGAATTAATTCAAGTGACAATGCATAGATGACAACAGAGAGTGGCAGTGGTGTGGAGAGGGGAGGGGGGCAATGCAAATAATCTGGGTAGCCATTTGACTAGATGTTCAGGAGTCTTATGGCTTGGGGGTAGAAGGTGTTTAGAAGCCTCTTGGACCTAGACATGGTTCTCCGGTACCGCTTGCCATGTGGTAGCAGAGAGAACAGTCTATGACTAGGGTAGTTGGAGTCTTTGACAATTTTTCTTGCCTTCCTCTGACACCGCCTGGTAAAGAGGCCCTGGATGGCAGGAAGCTTGGCCCCAGTGATGTACTAGGTCGCTCGCACTACCCTCTATAGTGCCTTGGGGTCGGAGGCCGAGCAGTTTCCATACCAGGCAGTGATGCCACCAGTCAGGATGCTCTCGATGGTGCAGCCGTAGGACCTTTTGAGGATCTGAGGACCTATGCCAAATCTTTTCAGTCTCCTGAGTGGGAATAGGTTCTCATGCCCGCTTCACGACTGACATGTTGTGCTTGGACCATGTTTGTTTGTTGATGATGTGGACACCAAGGAACTTGAAGCTCTCAACCTGCTCCACTGCAGCCCCGTCGATGAGATGGAGCTCTTGGTTGTTGCTTAGACAGAAAAATCCCATTGGCCCACAGACATGCCTTTAATGTTAGGCCTGTCTCTGTGTCATTATGGAGTTGTTTACCATCCCACTCCCTCCTGCCTTGTTCTTATATCCTCATGAGTCCTCTCCCTGAGGTACCAAAGAGCAATCTGCCAACACCGATGACTCCATTTCACAATCTGTCCTTCGGAGGGCGCTACTGAGCAGACAACTGCTGCTTGAGTTGTAGCCTCAACTCAGGCAGAATGTTGGATTGGTTGGAGGCTGATCATCTGAAGTATATATCCAAGTTAGTATCCATCTCACACTGAACATAAATATTCTCAAGGTCCCATATTGGTTGAGAGTCAATCTGATGTCTCTGATACATAGCAGATTGTATTCACTGAGTCCTCTCCACATGGAACAAACAGGTCTATTTTTACATGCAGCAATAACTGGTTTTCAGACTCAGGATCAGCTGTAAGTAATCCACAGATATCATGTCTCAGTGCAGGACCTCAGCCCAACCCTCTACTTTATTTCATTTGTCTCTCATCATCTTCCTCTGACTCCTTAGTTTATCGTCATGCCAATTCAAATGGGATTCAGAAATAAGTACGTGTAAACATTGTGAATGAAACATTGTAAAAGTGTAAACATTGTAAATGAAACTGTAATTAATTTGAGTTCATCTTTTATTTTTCTTTAATGATTTGAGGCTTCACGGGCACTTTCCACACCACTCTCTTTTTCTTTTGGAGCTGAAGTTCAAGTGCAAATTAATATTGAGGAGATCTTTTTTTTTTTAAATACTAATGCACGATCGGGCGGTTACATTTCTTGCTATCCTTTTAAATCTGTTGCCAGGGGTTTCAATCTGGCAGGCCTCCCTGGTGAATTGACAGTGGTCATTGCTCAATCCCTGGGGGACATCAGTGCAAATCACTGAGGCACACACTGGAGTCATCGCAGTTTGCCACTCTCCCTTGGCCAGCACCCAATGCTAAATGGCAGCGATTTCTCTGGCCAACAATACCGGGCCAGGAGACTCCCCTTAAACCTGATTTAATCATAATGCATCAAAACTGCCCTGGCTCTTACACTGTGAGAGATCAAACAAACAGTGACGGAAGAAGACCTGAGCATGGGCAGGTAGAAGGGTCGTCCATTATTTCCTGTGTAATGGGAAGTGGAGGGACACAGAGGATTCTCCGGCAGTCCAATGATAAACAGACTCCATGTCAGAGATTGGATTAGAGGAATAGAGATCCTTAAAAGCAGAGTGCAGTTTATTGTAGCCTTATCTAAAGTGATAACGTTACCACAGAGTCATGCAATGATGGATGAGTGGATGGTACCGCTTATACATATAACAATGGGCCAGATAGCTTGGCGTACAGGCAACAACTGTATGGTCAACACTTATTCTTCTGAAAAAAACAAGAAGGGCTAGCTTTCAAACAGCAGGGAATAGCTCCTCTGAAATGGACCATCAATTGCAAGACCTCTAGTTGGCCTGTGGTGTGATCATCAGAACAGGTGTTGCCTTCGCTCAGAAGGGCACAGCTAGAACCCTGGTATGTTGCTGCAATTTGAAGGCTATTTTAGCTTCGATATGTCCAAGTCATTTTAAAAGTCATATAATGGAGATGTTTTTCTCAGATGTGTGTGAGGTGGAAGTATATATTTGTACTATAGTTTGACAAAGCAGTGTGTCTGAGAGGATCACTCTCAGGGAGGGTGTACTGCGCTGTTGATGCTCACAGAAAGCTGCTAGGTAAAAAATAAAAAATAACAAGAATAACAAGAAAGAGGCATCTTAGGTTTCCCGGTAAGCAGCAAAGTAACATTTGGAGGTATTTAGGTAAGTCAACTGGGGATTTTCTCTCCCTTCTGAAGTCTATGTTATCTAACTGTTGTCTGATTAAGAACATCAGAATACAATACCTCCCAAGGTAAACAACGCTATCTCCTGCTTGGAAGAGGGAGCAAAAAAACTCAAAGGGAAGGAGGGGATTGTTGTCACAAGTTAAACATATCTGAAGCTTGCAGTCCTAATCCGGGCTAGGGATGTGCATGTGTGTTTTTGTGTGACTGAGCGTAAATGAGATTATTCTCCTCTTTCATTGGATTCTAATTGTATTACAACACATTGTTTGTGTATCTGACTCATAGCAGCTTGACTTGAGGTTTAAAAGGCCTCTCACATTGGGTTTCTGTGATGTTGGAAACAATTTTGCTTATAGTTGAGGAGTAAGAAAAGAACAATTCCACTGGGCAGAAACTGGTTGAATCAACATTGTTTCCAGGTCATTTCAACAACAACAAAACATCTATGTGATGACGGTGAATCAAATTGGAACTGATTGGATTTGAAAAAAGTCATCAAGGGAATTTGATATTTCTTTCGCCCAACTTTTAAGATAAAACCAAAGACATGTGAAATGTTTTGTGGATTTCACATTGAATTCAAGCTAATTGACCACACAACCAAATGTAAATCATAACTAGATGTTGAACTGAGTGGAATGGGTTTTGAAATACCCTTGTATGACTTTTGAATAGTGCTGCAGGATGGTGCATGCCACCAGGTCAATGCTGTGTGACAATAGCACAGCAGGACATCAAAAATGCAAAAGGGCATCTAAATTTTGATCATGGCAGTGCACTGTGGGATGTTCAGAGGTGTCACCAATCCCCCACTCACCTCCTCCGAGTCTTTGTATTCATGGGGACCAGATTGAATTATTAACAGTCTTTCATTAAAAGGCACTTTTCCGGGCTGCAGCCGGAGAAACTCGGGCTAGTTTGACGGACTCATTTGGATTAAGGGAGACACGGCGCCGTGGTGGAGATTTGCGGCGGAAAAAGTTGGATGTCCAGCAGTCCAGAGAGTCTCTTCCAGATGGGCCTGTTCCACACAGAGTGGGGAGTTAATGGCTTGGAGTCTGCCGTCACTCCTCCTGTGCTGCTGCTCTCTAACTGCCAAATATCATCTTGTCCCCCTCTTTTCTCTTCTCCCATGGAAGTCTATTGCCTAGGATCGTTTCAATTCCAAATCCTTTCTGTTATTTGAATGGAACCGTAGGTATTCATAGTGTGTTTATTCATACAGAATTCCCTACTGAAAACATACTTTGTTTGCGTGAGCCAAAGTACCGGAACAACCCTAATGAGGAGTGCCTGTGTGAGCCCTGGCATCGGTGTGGTATGTTATGTAGTTGTTCTCCCAAAAGCAGCGATCATTGCTTCTTCTCTGCTGTACATCTCTTGATCACCTCCATATTGGGAGAAAAATGGGGAATGAACAACCCGAAACACAAGTGACTTTCAGTGCCTCTTTGAAGGCTGCCAAACAAATGTATTGCATGTTAAAACCAGCAGATGTCTGATACAGAAAGAGAATAAAACAGACAAAGATCTGTATCCAGGGGTAGGAGATCAGAGATCAGTATCCAGGGATAGGAGATCAGAGATCAGTATCCAGGGATAGGAGATCAGAGATCAGTATCCAGGGATAGGAGATCAGAGATCAGTATCCAGGGATAGGAGATCAGAGATCAGTATCCAGGAGTAGGAGATCAGAGATCAGTATCCAGGAATAGGAGATCAGAGATCAGTATCCAGGAGTAGGAGATCAGAGATCAGTGTCCAGGGGTAGTAGATCAGAAAGTGAAGATTTTGGGGTCTCTTTATTTGCCTGTCCTTTGAGGCCTCCTCAGGAAATGGCATCTACTTCATAGTTTCTCCACACATTTATTCTGACCCCTCTCTTTAAAGCAAGATGAAGAAAGGGAGAAAACAGACCCCATCAAAATGTTTGAGTCCAATTAGGGTGCAAAGCGAACTGACCATTTACAAAACTGGAAAGGCACCCTGATGATTTACACAGTTAATGAGGTGGGATGATGAATTGGAACATGTAACTGATACTCTGATTTCGCCAGCCACAGCAGGTAACAGGCGAAGGGTATCAGAGACATACAGCCATACATACACTTGATCTCTCTCTGTATTGTTGTGAAATAAGGAGGGTCTTAAACCAAAGTTTCACATACTGGATTTCTTGGGGCTAGTGTGTCATGTGACACTTCAACACGGGTTAGAGATGGTTACACGTAATATCTTTACCCTACCACAACACACACACACACACACACACACACACACAAAGAGGGAGAGAGTGGGCTGTTGCTTACAGAATCTGTTATCCCTGAATTAATGATGGAGCGGGAGCTGTGGTGGCCCCCATCGAGACATGAACCAGATTTCAACCTGGGCTCCAATGGGTTGAGGGCTGCATGTATCCAACAGGCCACAGTGTCACCGAACTCTATCACTGCTGGGAGGGGGTTCTATGTCACCATCACCACCGTCATTGTAATAGCCCCCCATCTCTAAAAGTAGAGCAGCTTTCAGTGGAAGAGGGTGGGGGGGTGGGGGCTGTTTGCTTGGCTGAGATGCCGTGCCTCATCAGTTAGACCGACAGCTCTAATCAATTACAGAGACAGACCGCTGTGAACAAACAGCCTAATGGAAATAAAGTAGAAATGATCAGCCCAGGAATGAGAGGAAAGGAGGGCAGAGAGGATGAAAAAGATGCAGGCTCAGACTTGATCGTTACAAAGGCAAATTGCCACTTTGAGAAAGGAAAATATGTTTTCATTTCCATCATTATTTATAATGAAAATGGAGAAAGAAAGAAAATCCCTCCGCAGACCAACAAATGCCCCCTTCTTGTTATCTAACAGCATCACCACCTCAGATCCCCATCCCTCCATCCCCTCCTCCATCTTCCCTTCTTCTCCCTCACACACACACACACACACACACACACACACACACACACACACACACACGCACCATGTTTCTCTGAGGAAGACACGCTCCACTAATACAGCTCGGCTGGAGAAAGCCTGCGAGCATATGTCATTAGAATGCTTAGACATGCGGAAGGAGCGTTGAGAGATGGAGAGGCAAGGAGAAATGTTATGTCTGGGGAAGAGTTTGTCAGGTGCAATCAGCATGATAACCAGCCACCTAGAGACCCCTGCCAGACAAGCAGGTCAAGGGGGAGCCAAAATAGAACACCCAACCCCTCTCCTCAACTTCTCAGAGAGAGAGAGAGAGAGAGAGAGAGAGATGTTTGTGTGAGGAAGAGGGAGTGGGGTGTGAAGGAGGGTGAAGAGAAGAATGTTTCTTCAAAAGATAGTATGAGATCTAGAGGAGTCAAGAAATGCTCAAATTGCTCCATCTTCAAGAATATGAACTGACAGGTGTGAGTGTTGTTTCACCTAATTTAATAGGAAAAAGGCTTGGGGCGAAGCTGAATGAAGATGTATCAGAGATTTCAGACCAGCTCAGAGTGGAGATAGAGGTCAAACGGCTGAGCTGATGTGAGATGAGAACAAGTCAGGTGAAACCGATTAAAAGAAGACTGAATTTCAAATAAGCTCTATTGACCTCAGCAGTCATATTTAAAGTTTGAGACCTTCACCTTCTGCTTTTAATCAACATCCGCCCATGCTCTTACAGAGAATAACCAGACTTTAAACAGCAGGGATTGTGAAGTTTTATCAGGTCAGGCAGGTGGAAGATGAAAAAACAAAGAGGCCAAAAGAGGAAGTTTCTCAGTAAGTGTTGCAAGGTCTGAAGATGCCATGGGGGCAATGTTGTGTTACCAAATTCAATTGCTGAGGGACTGACCCTGTGGGAAGGATCTCACAGTCCGCTGAAGTTTTCTCCAGGTCACTTTCTTAGCCCGACTGTGCGGCTCTGGTCTAAGGTTAACCAACACTGTTCTCTATCCTGCTGCTTTTATTATGAGTCTGAAAAGGACTGATGTAACAGAGGTCAGGCTCCATAGGACACAGCCATAATTAATTTGAGTGTCACCTAATAACAAATGGTTGAATAGCTGCGTTCCACAAAAGACTGCTAGTGCACAGTTTGTGCATGCAAGCTGTTTCATAAGGATGTTAAGTGAAAGCAGGACAGGACCAGACGGAGAAGGATGTCTGCTGTGCACATACATTTGTGTGTGTGTGTGTGTGTGTGTGTGTTTGATGGAACCGCAAAGGCTGTGTACAAGCGCTGCACTGCGAAAGGTGCCTGTTTGTCACGGGGAGCGTAATGTCGAGGAGAAAAGGGACTGCAGAGAGAGAGACTTTCCCCAGGCACACAGAGTCTGTCAGACTGATTAAGTCATACGGGCTGAGTGAGAGATGGAAATTGAATCAGTGCATGCTAGGGTAGTGTGTCATGAGGAACAAAAATAAAGAAATAAATACAAACATAAAAGTATTAACATGACGGTACATCAGATATGCACTTATACCTGTTCCCAGAGGCCCTGGCGCACCAGTGTTCTCCAATCCCCCCGCCTCAGGCAACATAAAGCAGGTCAAGACATCTTAAAGTTCAGCGAATGCAACATGACAGTACAACTTCGACATATGGCCTGTATGACAGCTAGTGCTGTGGAGAGATGAGTGATGCTGGCCTGTGTCTTGTCGTAGGGGGATGAGTATGAAAGCCTTCTGGTGAGATAGGGACTTGTCTACTTTAGCTTCACCTCCCAGGTGAGGGACACGATGAAAAACTGGATGTGAACCACAAGAGAGTTTCACGTAGGAAGATCAACTCCAAGATGAACTTTTGAATTATTCTAAAAGAGAGACAGTTAGCATCACAGCTACCCATCCAGTCCATCATGCGGTATAGGAGTGAAGACCTCTGATGGAACATTGGACTCCACTGCCACTCTCAGCCTCCAGAAAAACATGCTCCCTCTCCACCACTCTGTCTTTGTTCTGGGGACTTCATCTGCTAGCAGTGCCCTGGTCTTCCTCTTTATTTTTTGAATGACCTTTATTTAACTAGGCAAGTCAGTTAACCTCTTTGGGCTCAAGGGGCAGTATTGAGTAGCCAGATAAAAGGTGCCCATTTCAAAAAGGCCTCGTACTCAATTCTTGCTCGTACAATATGCATATTATTATTACTATTGGATAGAAAACACTCTCTAGTTTCTAAAACCGTTTGAATTATATCTGTGGGTGAAACAGAACTCGACTTAGAGCAATTTTCCTATGTGTATGTCAGAATGCAGAATTTTGCTGGCTGTTCTGAGACCTGTGTATTAATTTGCCTGTCTTCTATTGGTTGAGATGCACTGCATACGCCTTCCCCTGGGTGTCAGCGAATAGGGAGACTTGAAATGGAGTTTCTACGTAGTTCCCAAAGGTTATAAATTGCTTGGAACCGAAATGTCCCATCTTTCCACTCTTCCCTCTGACGCAGGGAGGGTCTTGGCATGTCATGTTAGAAGCTCTTGTTTTAGCTCCTAGTTATATCCGGCTCTGTTTTTATTCGATATAGGTGTTAAAGACATCGTAATGTTGTTATTTTAAACCGAATTATATCAGTTTATGTCAGTATATTGCGATTTTCGGGTATTTATTTTCGTGACGTTGTAGGAAGTTGGGTATCTCTGGCCCACATGGCTATTGTTTACTGCTAATTGCAACGTTGAAGACGACGTTCTCCAACCTAGCAACGATTCTTTTGGACAAAGGACACCTTTCCCAAGATTCTGATGGGAGTTCATCCAAAAGTAAGAACTATTTATGCTGATAATTCATTGTTCTGTTGGAAAAAGTAAAATGCATAAGACGCCATTACTTGCAGTGTAGCCTTGCTTTATCGCACCCTGCATTGCGCAATAACGTTAATTTTAAAAATGTAATTCAGCGATTGCATTAAGAACTAATTTGTCTTTCAATTGCTGTCCAACCTGTATTTTTTTAGTCAAGTTTATGAATAGTTTTCGATAAGAATAGGGGCCTTTCCAAGATGGCGCCGGACAGATTGCTTGAGTATTTGGACACTATTTTCATTGTATAAGCACGATTTGTGCCGCTAAATATGCACATTTTCGAACAAACTCTATATGCATTGTGTAATATGATGTTACAGGACTGTCATCTGAAGAATTCTGAGAAGGTTAGTGAAAAAATTAATATATTTTGGTGGTTTCTACGTTATCGCTATTTTAGCCTTGAATCAATGCTGTTGTTATGTTTGCTATTGTGCTAAGCTAATATAACGCTATATTGTGTTTTCGCTGTAAAACACTTGATAAATCGGAAATATTGTCTGGAATCACAAGATGCCTGTCTTTCAATTGCTGTACACTATGTATTTTTCAGAAATGTTTTATGATGAGTATTTAGTTATTTGGCGTTGGTGTCTGTAATTTCTGTCTGCTTTCGGTGCAATTTCTGACTGTAGCTGCAATGTAAACTATGATTTATACCTGAAATATGCACATTTTTCTAACAAAACATATGCTATACAATAAATATGTTATCAGACTGTCATCTGATGAAGTTGTTTCTTGGTTAGTGGCTATTTATATCTTTATTTGGTCGAATTTGTGATAGCTACTGATGGAGTAAAAAACTGATGGAGTAAGAAAAGTGGTGTCTTTTGCTAACGTGGTTAGCTAATAGATTTACATATTGTGTCTTCCCTGTAAAACATTTTAAAAATCGGACATGTTGGCTTGATTCACAAGATGTGTACCTTTCATATGCTGTATTGGACTTGTTAATGTGTGAAAGTTAAATATTTAAAAAAAATATCTTTTGAATTTCGCGCCCTGCACTTTGAGCTGGCTGTTGTCATAAGTGTACCGACGTCGGGCTTGCACGCCAAACAGGTTAAGAACAAAGTCTTATTTACAATGACGGCCTAGGAACAGTGAGTTAACTGCCTTGTTCAGGGGTAGAACGGCAGATGTTTTACCTTGTCAGCTAGGGGATTTGATCTAGCAACCTTTCTGTTACTGGCCCAACGCTCTAACCACTAGGCTACCTGCCGACCCTATCTTTCTTTCTATTTCTCTATCTTGCTTTTTCTCTTTCTGTCCATAATTCCTTCCCTCTCTTGCTTACACCATGTCGGAATGCAGAGGAGGATTACACAAGGGGAGCATCATTAACGCCACAGACAAGCCTCCCAGCGGCGAAGCCAGGATGAGTGAGTAAATGAGAGACCGAACTACGTGTAGATGTGAAATGGCCTCTTGCCTCTGCCCCCCTCCCACGACTGGCCTACCTCCCCCACACTGCAGTATATGGTCAACACTTGATGGTGTCGCAACCCCCATAAGCCAAACTTAAATCTATAGCACTGCCAGTGCTAAATGGTAAATGTATCGGTACTTTGCGAGTGAAAAGGGCACATTGAATTAAGAGTAATTTAGCTGGAGATTGAGTTCACTTTCGTAGCACAATGCCTAGCAGCTAATTCACCCACCTACTGGACCTGTCCTTTCACAGAGCAAAGCACAAGAGCTTCTTTCCACACCTCAGCCAATGCTTACAATATTCACAATACAAAAAGTCAGTATACTACTGTAGCCAGGGGCGAACTGGGACCAAAAATCGTCCCTCGCATTTCTAACGTTTGCATATGTGGTATGCTAATATAACGATTTATTGTGTTTTCGCTGTAAAACACTTAGAAAATCTGAAATATTGGCTGGATTCACAAGATCTTGGTCTTTCATTTGCTGTACGCTGTGTATTTTTCAGAAATGTTTTATGATGAGTAAATTGGTAATACACGTTGCTCTCTGTAGTAATTCTAGTCGCTTTGGGGAGATTTGTGATGGTGGCTGCAATGGCAAACTATGATTTATACCTGAAATATGCAAATTTTTCTAACAAAACATATGCTATACAATAAATATGTTATCAGACTGTCATCTGATGAAGTTGTTTCTTGGTTAGTGGCTATTTATATCTTTATTTGGTCGAATTGGTGATAGCACCTGATGGAGTAAGAAACTGGTGGAGTAAAAAAAGTGGTGTCTTTTGCTAACGTGGTTAGCTAATAGATTTACATATTGTGTCTTCCCTGTAAAACATTTTAAAAATCAGAAATGATGGCTTTATTCACAAGATGTGTATCTTTCATCTGGTGTCTTACACTTGTGATTTAATGATATTTAGATGCTAGTATTTACTTGTGACGCTATGCTAGTCATCTTTTTTACTGATGGGGGTGCTCCCGGATCCGGGATTGTGTGGAAGTAGAGGTTAAAAGGTTGTTTTCTCTTCTTCAATCTCGTGTTGCGTTTTGGGTTTGTTGACCAATCAGACCTTGGCTGCAGCTCAGGTTCACTTAGTCTAATATGTTCATTTTTAACTCACATGTTTTATACCCTCGAGTCAGAAATGGGCATTTCCACCTTTAGGGCAATTCTCTGGGTGTACCAAGTTATGAGGCAAGGTCGGGATTTTTACTCAGATCCAATTTAGACAACTAACTTCACATTTCATCTTTACAAAACATTCTCTTTGATCTGGACATTTTCCACACAACGTACAATATGGAAACAGTAGGCACATATTAGGAAAACTCTTCAAGTTACAATGTTTCGTTATGATGTCGTCCTTTAACTCTTATTAACATAACAAAAACAACATAAATTTTCATATTCCATCTATCGTCATTACCACCATTGTGACTGGCTGACGAAACCTATTGTCCCAAAGTCCATTTATTGCATGTTAATGTTCTGAGGCCGGTTCTCCATAGTGAGAGGACAAAGGAATTTTGTCTGCTGCCTTAAGATTTACAACCCCTCTGGTTGGTGTGAGAGATCTCTCTGTAGGATTGTGGTCCACGGCAACCTGACCCGAGCAGGCCAGTCATGACAGTCCCCCTCTGGTAGGATCAACTTGGAAGGATTCTGCATGTTTCAACCCACCATAAGAATGACCATCAGATGTCCTGATTTGTGGATCATCATAGCAGCCCCCCCCCCCCCCCCCCCCCCCCTGGTGGTTTACCCTGGTAGGATTTCTGCAAGCTGCAGATCACCACCAGAATGGACCTGGGAGGTCCGGCAGTGGGTCTGTGTTCCGGGCCGTCGTCCAGTTGTCCCGGCTAGTGGATCTAGGCAGTAACTTGGGCAGACTTTTAGTTATTTCAAATTATGTAAAGTTTGGGTTTTGAGTTGGAAGCCACAAACACAATTTAACTCAGTTTGTAAACGTCAATGAAACATCAAGACTGGGCCAATAATGTGGAAGTTGGTTATTAATGAACTTGCCAAAGCAGATTTAATTGATTTATCAATTTTAATGATAAATCGAACCCGTATAGGCTATTTCGGAATTAAACTTTACTTAACCTGAATGAGTTGCTGTATCTAAGTTAACGTGGAAAAGTTTAACAATGTCTCATTGGTTGGAACACATCAGTTTGTGTATTATCCCAATAAACAACCTGGAAAGGTAGTATGGCAATTTAATTAATGTATTAAATTGAACGAGACAATGGTATCCAATAATGTTGGAGTCAACAGAAATGCGAAATTACATGATAAATATTCCCTTACCTTTGATGATCTTCATCAGAATGCACTCTCAGGAATCCTAGTTCCACAATAAATGTAAATTGTTGTTTTGTTCGATAATGTCTTATTTATGTCCAAGTAGCTACTTTTGTTAGCACGTTTAGTACGCATATCCAAAACGCTCGTGCAGGTCCAGGCGAACTTCGGACGAAAACTTCAAAAAGTTATATTACAGGTTGAATAAACTTGTCAAAGTAAGTATAGAATCAATCTTTAGGATGTTGTTATCATAAATATTCAATAACGTTCCAACCGGAGAATTCCTTTGTGTCTATAGAAGTCATGGAACGCAAGTCGATATCATGTGGAATGCGCTTGACCAGGACCTGGCACTCTGCCAGACCACTGACTCAAACAGCTCCCATCCGGCTCAACGTCACAGTAGAAGCTTCATTCAATGTTCTACAGACTGTTGACATCTAGTGGAAGGCATAGGAAGTGCAAACAGATCCATATCCCACTGGGATTTCAATAGGCGATGAGTTGAAAATCGACCAGCCTCAGAATTCTAACTTCCTGTTTTGATTTTTTCTCAGGTTTTTGCCTGCCATATGAGTTCTGTTATACTCACAGACATCATTCAAACAGTTTTAGAAACTTCAGAGTGTTTTATATCAAATAGTAATAATACTATGCATATATTAGCATCTTAGACAGAGTAGGAGGCAGTTCACTCTGGGCACGCTATTCATCCAAAGTGAAAATGCTGCCCCCTATCCCTAAAAAGTTAAATAACCTGAAATCGTTGCTTTATATAGGTTAATAAGAGTGGAAACGTTTAACAATGTCTCATTGGTTGGAACAAATCCGTCAGTGTACTATCCCAATAAACGACCTGAAAAGGTAGTATGTCAATTTAACTTCTGTATGAGACAATGATATCCAATCAGTTGAGATTTGTTGTATATCATACAGCGTGACCTAAATTATTTAACTTCTTATGGCTGCAAGCCCGACGTCGGTACACTTATGACAACAGCCAGCTCAAGTGCAGGGCGCGAAATTCAAAATATATATTTTTTAAATATTTAACTTTCACACATTAACAAGTCCAATACAGCATATGAAAGGTACACATCTTGTGAATCCAGCCAACATGTCCGATTTTTAAAATGTTTTACAGCGAAAACACCACGTATATTTATGTTAGCTCACCACCAAATACAAAAAAGGACAGACATTTTTCACAGCACAGGTAGCATGCACAAAGCCAACCTAACTAACCAAGAACCAACCAAACTAACCAACAAAAAACTTCATCAGATGACAGTCTTATAACATGTTATTCAATAAATCTATGTTTTGTTCGAAAAATGTGCATATTTCAGGTATAAATCATAGTTTACATTGCAGCTACAATCAGAAATTGCACCGAAAGCAGACAGAATAATTACAGACACCAACGCCAAATAACGAAATACTCATCATAAAACATTTCTGAAAAATACATAGTGTACAGCAATTGAAAGACAGGCATCTTGTGATTCCAGACAATATTTCCGATTTATCAAGTGTTTTACAGCGAAAACACAATATAGCGTTATATTAGCTTACCACAATAGCCAAAAACACAAGCAATTTCCCAGTAGCAAAAGTAAGCGATCGTAACAAACAAGCAAAAGATATATAATTTTTGACTAACCTTGATTTTCTTCCTCAGATGACAGTCCTATAACATCAGGTTATACATACACTTATGTTTTGTTCGAAAATGTGCATATTTAGAGCTGAAATCAATGGTTACACATTGTGCTAACTTAGCTACTTTTTCCCACTACGTCCGGATTTTCTGACACTTTTTCTGACACACATATTCTGACCAAATAGCTATTCATAAACATAACTAAAAAAATACATGTTGTATAGGAAATGATAGATCCATTAGTTCTTAATGAAATCGCAGTGTTAGAATTCTAAAAATAACTTCATTACGATATGCAGCTTCGGTATAGCTAGAGTACCCAAACGTTGGGCGCCCACGACTAGTTCACATGTACGACAGATATATGAAATAGCATCATAAAATGTTTCTTACTTTTGCTGATCTTTCATCAGAATGTTGGACAAGGTGTCCTTTGTCCAGAACAATCGTTGTTTGGATTTAGAACGGCAACTTTCCCTCTTCATTTAGCATGCGCACTAGCCAAGTGGCACGGATCTCTCCAACGTCAACAAAGTCAGAGAACGGAACACGGCAAAACTCCCGAAAAAATTTCAATAATCTGATTAAACTATATTGAAAAAACATACTTTATGATGATATGGTCACATGTATCAAATAAAATCAAAGCCGGAGATAGTAGTCGCCTATAACGGCAGCTAAACCGAAGGCAATCCCACTGTCCACCTCGCGCTCCCCAGAGTACCGGAAATGAGGGACACGTCATACAAAGAGCTTGTATTCCACTTCAGACCAAGATAAACACTAAATTTCTTCTCTCACAGCCTCTTGACATCCAGGGGAAGGTCTATGAAGTGCACGTATACTCTTACGTATCATGCCCATGTATAGGCAGGAAGAAGAACAGAGCCTCGATTTCAGACTTTCCACTTCCTGGTCAGGAAGTTTGTGCCAAATGAGTTCTGTTTGACTCACAGATATAATTCAAACGGTTTTAGAAACTAGAGAGTGTTTTCTATCCAATAGTAATAATAATATGCATATTGTACGAGCAAGAATTGAGTACGAGGCCGTTTGAAATGGGCACCTTTAATCAGAGCTACTCAATACTGCCCCTGCAGCCATAAAAAGTTAACAATTACTGGCGATTCTTCACCAGAGGTCACTGATAGCACAAGCTGAAATCTCACGGGATTCCCGCCCGGCGCAGGAATTCACTTTGAACAAAGGGGAAAACAAAAATGGCTGCCCCCCTTTGATAGCTTAGCATCCCATTGTTAGCTTAGCATCTGGCGCAATGCTTAGCTTCCCTTGCGCAGGATTTGCACTTCGCCGCACAAGGAAAGTTCCCTCCAACAAGGGAACAGGTTTACTAGGTGACGTCTCACATCCAAACCTTAAACTCTTCATGTTACCAAAACGCGAGAGATAGAGAGATAATGACTTTGCTTCGGTCAAACTAATATATCTACTCAAATTTCCGTAATGGCCGGCTCCTATGTCCTCTGCTCTAGAAATTGCTTATGACTGAGTCTGATCGCTCCTGAAAGCGATAGACAGAAATAACACTACGTTGGGCCCAACAAGTATTATTCTCAGAATGCCTGCATCGGCTGGTACATACAGTATGCCCTAGCTCATGGCATTCAGTAAACCCCCCCACACAATTATTTTCATCAGATATACAACACAGGGGTGGTTCTCTCCCTACAAGTATCTGGTTGAAAAGGAAAACCACACACACGCTCTTCTCAACAATAATCCTGCCTATAGCTATTATTGGTCCATACAGTTGAAGTCGGAAGTTAGATATACCTTAGCCAAATACATTTAAACTCAGCTTTTCACAATCCCTGACATTTAATCTTAGTAAAAATTCCCTGTTTTAGGTCAGTTAGGATCACCACTTTATTTTTAAAAAAAATGAAATGTCATAATAATAGTAGAGAGAATTATTTATTTCAGCTTTTATTTATTTCATCACATTCTCAGTGGGTCAGAAGTTTGCATACACTCAATTAGTACTTGGTAGCATTGCCTTTAAATTGTTTAACTTGGGTCAAATGTTTCGGGTAGCCATCCACAAGCTTCCCACACTAAGTTGGGTGAATTTTGGGCCATTCCTCTTGACAGAGATGGTGTAACTTAATCAGGTTTGTAGGCCTCCTTGCTCGCACACGCTTTTTCAGTTCTGCCCACAAATTATCTATGGGATTGAGTTCAGGGCTTTGTGCCACCCCCGTGCTACACGACTGGGATGGTGTTCTTCGGCTTGCAAGCATCCTTGTTTCATCAGACGAGGACATTTCTCCAAAAAGTATGATCTTTGTCCCCATGTGCAGTTGCAAACTGTAGTCTGGCTTTTTTATGGAAGTTTTGGAGCAGTGGCCTCTTCCTTGCTGAGTGGCCTTTCAGGTTATGTTGATATAGGACTTGTTTTACTGTGGATATAGATACTTTTGTACCTGTTTCCTCCAGCATCTTCACATGGTCCTTTGCTGTTGTTCTGGGATTGATTTGCACATTTCGCACCAAAGTGCTTTCATCTCTAGGATACAGAACGCGTCTTCTTCCTGAGCGGTATGATGGCTGCGTGGTCCCATGGTGTTTATACCTGCGTACTATTGTTTGTACAGTTGAACGTGGTACCTCCAGGTGTTTGGAAATTGCTCCCAAGGATGAACCAGACTTGTGGAGGTCTACAATATTTTTTCTGAAGACTTGGCTGATTTCTTTTGTTTTTACCATGATGTCAAGCAAAGAGGCACTGAGTTTGAAGGTGGGCCTTGAAATACATCCACAGGTACACCTCCAGTTGACTCAAATGATGTCAATTAGCCTATCAGAAACTTCTAAAGCCATGACATCATTTTCTGGAATTTTCCAAGCTGTTACAAGGCACAGTCAACTTAGTGTATGTACACTTCTGACCGACTGGAATTATGATACAGTGAATTATAAGTGAAGTAATCTGTCTGTAAACAATTGTTGGAAAAATTACTTGTGTCATGCACAAAGTAGATGTCCTAACCGACTTGCCAAAACTACAGTTTGTTAACCTCTAACGAGCCTCAACCCCGGATCCGGGATCACCCCCCACCCCCCCCACACTGATTAGCATCGCTAGCATAGCGTCACAATTAAATAGTAGCATCTAAATATCATTAAATCACAAGTCCAAGCCACCTAATGAAAGATACAGATCTTGTGAATAAAGCCACCATTTCAGATTTTTAAAATGTTTTACAGGGAAGACACAATATGTAAATCTATTAGCTAACCACGTTAGCAAAGGACACGATTTTTTTACTCCCAACAGCTTTTTCCTGCGTCAGTAGCTATCACTAATTCGACTAGATAAAAATATATATAGCCACTAACCAAGAAACAACTTCATAATATGACAGTCTGATAACATATTTATGGTATAGCATAGTTTTTTGGGGGAAAAATGTGCATTTTTCAGGTATAAATCACAGTTCTACATTGCAGCTGCAATCTGAAATAGTGCTGACCCAGCCAGAACAATTACAGAGACCAACGTCATATAACGAATTACTCATCTTAAAACATTTCAGAAAAATACACAGCGTACAGATATTGAAAGCCCAACATCTGGTGAATCCAAACAATATTTCAGATTTATTAAATGTTTTATAACGAAAACAAAATGTAGCGCTAAATTAGCATAGCTATACAAGGCAGATTCGGCTAGGCGCCCACGGTCAGTTCACATGCACAACAGATATGATATAACATCGTAAATTGGGTCTTACTATGGCTGATCTTTCATCAGAATGTTGATCAAAGTGTCCTTTGTCAAGATGAGTCGTTGGTTCCGTTCAGAAATCTTCCTTTCCCACTCCATTTAGCACAGGTACCGGTCGAGTGGCACAGATCTCTCAAATGTAAATAAATTGTGACAACGGAACACCGCAAAACTCCCAAAAAAATTCAAATAATCTGATTAAACTATATTGAAAAAACATACATTACGATGATATGGTCACATGTATCAAACAAAATTCGACACGGAGATAGTTTTCATCCATAACGCCAGCAAAACAGTACACAATCGCAGCTCCAACTCGTGCGAATCAGCAAACCGGAAGTTGTCGGTCACGCCAAAGAAATAGGTCTTATTTCACGTCAGTACCAGATAAACAAAGAATTTCTCCTCTGACGTCTTCTTGACACCCAGAGGAAGGCGAATGAGGTGTGTTTCGGGTCATAGGGGGCACGACCATATATAGGCAGAGCTTTGAAGCCAGCATAACACATCTTGATTTTATGTTCTTGGTCATGGAAAGTGCTGTGAAATGACTTCTGTATCACTCAGAGACAAAATTGAAACGGTTTTAGAAACTAGAGATTGTTTTCTTTCCAATGGTATTATTTATATGCATGTAGTAAGAGCAATAATTGAATAAGAGGCAGTTTAATCTGTTGAGCAAATTATGCTAATGGGAAAATAGCACCCCCTGTATTCTCAAGAAGTTATTAACAAGAAATGTGTGGAGTGGTTGAAAAATGAGTTTTAATGACTCCAACCTAAGTGTATGTAAACTTCCAACTTCAACTGTATGTATCTTTTTGGAATTAACCCAAAAATGCGGCCGAGTTTTAGCTTAGATTCCTCACAGGTGGCACCATTATGTTGTGACGTTGTATTGATTAAAGTGACGACAGCTGCTCGTCTAATGTTTAACGGTATATAATTATGTGAATAAATTAATCAGGCAATTATTAACTCACTAACCTGGGGCACCATGGGAAAGTTTTAGCTTTATTGAGTTTCTATTTCCCAAATTAACCTCTCTAGGGTACGGTAATGTCCCACCTCTTCAACAGCCAGTGAAACTGCAGGGCGCCAAATTTAAAACAGAAATCCCATAATAAAAATTCCTCAAACATACATGTATTTTACACCCTTTTAAAGATACACTTGTTGTAAATCCAGCCACAGTGTCCGATTTCAAAAAGGCTTTACGACGAAAGCAAACCAAACGATTATGTTAGGTGAGTGCCTATTCACAGAATAACACAGCCATTTTTCCAGCCAAAGAGAGGATTCACAAAAAGCAGAAATCTAGATCAAATGAATCACTAACCTTTGATGATCTTCATCAGATGACACTCATAGGACTTCTTGCTACATAATACATGTATGTTTTGTTAGGTAAAGTTCATATTTATATCCAAAAATCTGAGTTTACATTGGCGCGTTACGTTCAGAAGTTCCAAGACATCCGGTGATTTTGCAGAGAGCCAATTTACAGAAATACTCATTATAAATGTTGATGAAAATACAACTGTTATGCAAGGAATTTTAGATGCACTTCTCCTTAATGCAACCGTTGTGTCAGATTTCAAAAAAGCTTTACGGAAAAAGCAAACCATGCAATAATCTGAGGTCGGCGCTCAGAGCCCAATCAAGACACAAATATATCCGCCATATTGTGCAGTCAACAGAAGTCAGAAATAACATTATAAACATTCACTTACCTTTGATGATCTTCATCAGAATGCACTCCCAGGAATCCCAGTTCCACAATAAATGTTTGTTTTGTTCGATAATGTCCATCATTTATGTCCAAATTCCTCCTTGTTGTTCTAGCGTTCAGTACGGACGAAAAGTTAAAAAAGTTATATTACAGTCCGTAAAAACATGACGAACGAAGTATTGAATCAATCTTTGGGATGTTTTTAACATAATTCTTCAATAATGTTCCAACCGGAGATTTCCTTTGTCTTCAGAAGTGCTATGGAACAGAGCTTGCTCTCACATGAACGTGCATCGTCAGCGCATGTTCAGGTCATGGTAGACCTTACTCAATCCCCTCTCATTCGGCCCCACTTCACAGTAGAAGCATCAAGGTTCTAAAGACTGTTGACATCTAGTGGAAGCCTTAGGAAGTGCAACATTACCAATATCCCACTGTATCTTCAATAGAACCTGAGTTGAAAATCGACCAACCTCAGATTTCCCACTTCCTGGTTGGATTTTCTCTCAGGTTTTTGCCTGCCATATTTACATTTACATTTAAGTCATTTA
The DNA here is from genome assembly GCF_016432855.1 of Salvelinus namaycush. NCBI lineage: Eukaryota > Metazoa > Chordata > Actinopteri > Salmoniformes > Salmonidae > Salvelinus > Salvelinus namaycush. The sequence goes on along the minus strand of NC_052340.1, from coordinate 25,760,458 downwards.
GCAGACGCTCTTATCCAGAGCGACTTACAAATTGGTGCATTCACCTTATGATAACCAGTGGAACAACCACTTTACAATAGTGCATCTAAATCTTTTAAGGGGGGGGGGGGGGTTAGAAGAATTACTTTATCCTATCCTAGGTATTCCTTAAAGAGGTGGGGTTTCAGGTGTCTCCGGAAGGTGGTGATTGACTCTGCTGACCTGGCGTCGTGAGGGAGTTTGTTCCACCATTGGGGTGCCAGAGCAGCGAACAGTTTTGACTGGGCTGAGCGGGAACTGTACTTCCTCAGAGGTAGGGAGGCGAGCAGGCCAGAGGTGGATGAACGCAGTGCCCTTGTTTGGGTGTAGGGCCTGATCAGAGCCTGAAGGTACGGAGGTGCCGTTCCCCTCACAGCTCCGTAGGCAAGCACCATGGTCTTGTAGCGGATGCGAGCTTCAACTGGAAGCCAGTGGAGAGAGCGGAGGAGCGGGGTGACATGAGAGAACTTGGGAAGGTTGAACACCAGACGGGCTGCGGCGTTCTGGATGAGTTGTAGGGGTTTAATGGCACAGGCAGGGAGCCCAGCCAACAGCGAGTAATCCAGACGGGAGATGACAAGTGCCTGGATTAGGACCTGCGCCGCTTCCTGTGTGAGGCAGGGTCGTACTCTGCGAATGTTGTAGAGCATGAACCTACAGGAACGGGTCACCGCCTTGATGTTAGTTGAGAACGACAGGGTGTTGTCCAGGATCACGCCAAGGTTCTTAGCACTCTGGGAGGAGGACACAATGGAGTTGTCAACCGTGATGGCGAGATCATGGAACGGGCAGTCCTTCCCCGGGAGGAAGAGCAGTTCCATCTTGCCGAGGTTCAGCTTGAGGTGGTGATCCGTCATCCACACTGATATGTCTGCCAGACATGCAGAGATGCGATTCGCCACCTGGTTATCAGAAGGGGGAAAGGAGAAGATTAATTGTGTGTCGTCTGCATAAGAATGATAGGAGAGACCATGTGAGGATATGACAGAGCCAAGTGACTTGGTGTATAGCGAGAATAGGAGAGGGCCTAGAACAGAGCCCTGGGGGACACCAGTGGTGAGAGCACGTGGTGCGGAGACAGATTCTCGCCACGCCACCTGGTAGGAGCGACCTGTCAGGTAGGACGCAATCCAAGCGTGGGCCGCGCCGGAGATGCCCAACTCGGAGAGGGTGGAGAGGAGGATCTGATGGTTCACGGTATCAAAGGCAGCCGATAGGTCTAGAAGGATGAGAGCAGAGGAGAGAGAGTTAGCTTTAGCAGTGCGGAGCGTCTCCGTGACACAGAGAAGAGCAGTCTCAGTTGAATGACTAGTCTTGAAACCTGACTGATTTGGATCAAGAAGGTCATTCTGAGAGAGATAGCAGGAGAGCTGGCCAAGGACGGCACGTTCAAGAGTTTTGGAGAGAAAAGAAAGAAGGGATACTGTTCTGTAGTTGTTGACATCGGAGGGATCGAGTGTAGGTTTTTTCAGAAGGGGTGCAACTCTCGCTCTCTTGAAGACGGAAGGGACGTAGCCAGCGGTCAAGGATGAGTTGATGAGCGAGGTGAGGTAAGGGAGGAGGTCTCCGGAAATGGTCTGGAGAAGAGAGGAGGGGATAGGGTCAAGCGGGCAGGTTGTTGGGCGGCCGGCCGTCACAAGACGCAAGATTTCATCTGGAGAGAGAGGGGAGAAAGAGGTCAAAGCACAGGGTAGGGCAGTGTGAGCAGAACCAGCGGTGTCGTTTGACTTAGCAAACGAGGATCGGATGTCGTCGACCTTCTTTTCAAAATGGTTGACGAAGTCATCCGCAGAGAGGGAGGAGGGGGGGGGAGAGGGAGGAGGATTCAGGAGGGAGGAGAAGGTGGCAAAGAGCTTCCTAGGGTTAGAGGCAGATGCTTGGAATTTAGAGTGGTAGAAAGTGGCTTTAGCAGCAGAGACAGAAGAGGAAAATGTAGAGAGGAGGGAGTGAAAGGATGCCAGGTCCGCAGGGAGGCGAGTTTTCCTCCATTTCCGCTCGGCTGCCCGGAGCCCTGTTCTGTGAGTTCGCAATGAGTCGTCGAGCCACGGAGCAGGAGGGGAGGACCGAGCCGGCCTGGAGGATAGGGGACATAGAGAGTCAAAGGATGCAGAAAGGGAGGAGAGGAGGGTTGAGGAAGCAGAATCAGGAGATAGGTTGGAGAAGGTTTGAGCAGAGGGAAGAGATGATAGGATGGAAGAGGAGAGAGTAGCGGAGGAGAGAGAGCGAAGGTTGGGACGGCGCGATACCATCCGAGTAGGGGCAGAGTGGGAAGTGTTGGATGAGAGCGAGAGGGAAAAGGATACAAGGTAGTGGTCGGAGACTTGGAGGGGAGTTGCAATGAGATTAGTGGAAGAACAGCATCTAGTAAAGATGAGGTCAAGCGTATTGCCTGCCTTGTGAGTAGGGGGGGAAGGTGAGAGGGTGAGGTCAAAAGAGGAGAGGAGTGGAAAGAAGGAGGCAGAGAGGAATGAGTCAAAGGTAGACGTGGGGAGGTTAAAGTCACCCAGAACTGTGAGAGGTGAGCCATCCTCAGGAAAGGAACTTATCAAGGCGTCAAGCTCATTGATGAACTCTCCAAGGGAACCTGGAGGGCGATAAATGATAAGGATGTTAAGCTTGAAAGGGCTGGTAACTGTGACAGCATGGAATTCAAAGGAGGCGATAGACAGATGGGTCAGGGGAGAAAGAGAGAATGTCCACTTGGGACAGATGAGGATCCCAGTGCCACCACCCCGCTGACCAGAAGCTCTCGGGGTGTGCGAGAACACGTGGGCAGACGAGGAGAGAGCAGTAGGAGTAGCAGTGTTATCTGTGGTAATCCATGTTTCCGTCAGTGCCAAGAAGTCGAGGGACTGGAGGGAAGCATAGGCTGAGATGAACTCTGCCTTGTTGGCCGCAGATCGGCAGTTCCAGAGGCTGCCGGAGACCTGGAACTCCACGTGGGTCGTGGGCGCTGGGACCACCAGGTTAGAGTGGCAGCGGCCACGCGGTGTGAAGCGTTTGTATGGTCTGTGCAGAGAGGAGAGAACAGAGATAGACAGACACATAGTTGACAGGCTACAGAAGAGGCTACGCTAATGCAAAGGAGATTGGAATGACAAGTGGACTACACGTCTCGAATGTTCAGAAAGTTAAGCTTACGTTGCAAAAATCTTATTGACTAAAATGATTAAAATTATACAGTACTGCTGGCTGGTGAAGTAGGCTAGCTAGCAGTGGCTGCGTTGTTGACTTTGTTTGAAAGTGTAGCTGGCTAGGTAACCTCGATAACTGGCTAGGTAACCTCGATAACCTCGATAATTACTCTAAACTACACAATTATCTTAGATACAAAGACAGCAAAGACAACTATGTATCTAGCTAACACTACACTAATCAAATCGTTCCATTGTAATGTATTATTATTAGTTTCTACAGTGCTGCTAGTCGGTAGAAGTTGACTAGCTAGCTAGCAGTTGTTGACTAGGTAGGAGAACGGTGGCGCGGCGACGAAAAATAGCTGGCTAGCTAAACTCGATAATTACTCTAAACTACACAATTATCTTAGATACAAAGACAGCAAAGACAACTATGTAGCTAGCTAACACTACACTAATCAAATCGTTCCGTTGTAGTGTATTATTAGTTTCTACAGTGCTGCTAGTCGGTAGAAGTTGACTAGCTAGCTAGCAGTTGTTGACTTAGTAGGAGAACGGTGGCGCGGCGCGGCGGACAAATAGCTGGCTAGCTAACCGCGATAATTACTCTAAACTACACAATTATCTTAGATACAAAGACAGCAAAGACAACTATGTAGCTAGCTAACACTACACTAGTCAAATCGTTCCGTTGTAATGTATTAGTTTCTACAGTGCTGCTAGTCGGTAGAAGTTGACTAGCTAGCTAGCAGTTGTTGTTGACTAGGTAGGAGAACGGTGGCGCGGCGCGGCGGACGAAAATAGCTGGCTAGCTAACCTCGATAATTACTCTAAACTACACAATTATCTTAGATACAAAGACAGCAAAGACAACTATGTAGCTAGCTAACACTACACTAATCAAGTCGTTCCGTTGTAATGTAATAGTAATGTAATAGTTTCTACAGTGCTGCTATTCGGTAGAAGTTGGCTAGCTGGCTAGCTAGCAGTGTTGACTACGTTAGAAGGACGAAAATAGCTGGCTAGCTAACCTCGATAATTACTCTAAACTACACAATTATCTCTGATACAAAAGACGGCTATGTAGCTAGCTAAGAAAAATTGCTCAGATCAAACAAATCAAACAAATCAAACCGTTGTACTGTAATGAAATGTAATGAAATGTAATATTGCCTTTGGAGCGAAGCGACGTGCGACTACTCGCTCCAACCCGGAAGTCAACTATCGGTTATGTGAGTTATGTTATACTCACAGAGACCATTCAAACAGTTTTAGAAACTGCAGAGTGTTTTCTATCCAAATATACTAATAATATGCATATTCTAGCTTTTATGGCTTTGTAGCAGGCCGTTTACTCTGGGCATGCTTTTCATCCGTATGGGAAAATACTGCCCCCTACCCCAAAGAAGTTAATATCAGAATATCTATTTTACAACAATCTGTAATTAATCAATTTCCTCTACAGTCCCATTACAGTCCCTTATTGGTCAGAATATAAGGATGTAATTACTGGTTGAAGTTCTCTGATGTTGTGTCTTTGCGTGGACCGGATTCCGACTTCTAAGATGGCGGTCCATCTTCGGTTACCGGGTGTAACTCTCTGTTTCTCCTCACGATGGCAGTGTCCTTTCTCTTAGTGGTCTGTTTTTCCTCGCCCTTGCTCTGAAAAGGGGTTTCGGAGGAGGGCTAATCAGCCGTGTGGATGGTTCCAGCGTGGGAAGGAAAACAGTGTAGACACACGACTCCTTGGAGAGTGGTGACCAGGTGGTTCTGCTTGAATTCACCCCCTTTAGATACAGCTACTTGCCCGTAGCATAGGTTGTTAAAAGGTTGCTTTCTCTTCTTCAACCTCGTGTTGCGTTTTGGGTTTGCTGACCACTCAGTCCTTGGCTGCAGCTCAGGGTCACTTAGTCTAATATGTTAACCTCTACTTCCTCAGAAACCCGGGTCCGGCAGCACCCCCACCAGTAAAAAAACTGACTAGCATAGCCGAGCATAGCGTCACAAGTAAATAGTAGCATCTAAATATCATTAAATCACAAGTCCAAGACACCAGATGAAAGATACACATCTTGGTAATCAAGCCATCATTTCTGATTTTTAAAATGTTTTACAGGGAAGACACAATATGTAAATCTATTAGCTAACCACGTTAGCAAAAGACACCCGTTTTTTTACTCCACCAGTTTTTTACTCCATCAGTAGCTATCACAAATTCGACCAAATACAGATATAAATAGCCACTAACCAAGAAACAAATTCATCAGATGACAGTCTGATAACATATTTATTGTATAGCATATGTTTTGTTAGAAAAATGTGCATATTTCAGGTATAAATCATAGTTTACCATTGCAGCCACCATCATCAATAACTACAGAGAGCAACGTGTATTACCTAATTACTCATCATAAAACATTTCTTAAAAATACACAGCGTACAGCAATTGAAAGACACAGATCTTGTGAATCCAGACAATATTTCAGATTTTCTAAGTGTTTTACAGCGAAAACACAATATAGCGTTATATTAGCTTAGCACAGTAGCAAACCAAACAACAGCATTGATTCCAGCCAAACATAGCGATAACGTATTCACCACCAAAATATATTAATTTTCACTAACCTTCTCAGAATTCTTCAGATGACAGTCCTGTAACATCATATTACACAATGCATATAGAGTTTGTTCGAAAATGTGCATATTTAGCGGCACAAATCGTGCTTATACAATTAGAAAAGTTGCCAAGCTGCCCAGAAAATGTCGGGCGCCATCTTGGAGAGTCACCTAGTCTAATCAATAAATAATCATAAACTTGACTAAAAAATACAGGGTGGACAGCAATTGAAAGACAAATTAGTTCTTAATGCAATCGCTGAATTACATTTTTAAAATTAACCTTACTGCGCAATACAGGGTGCAATACAGGGTGCGATAACGCAAGGCTACACGGCAAATAATGGCATCTTATGCATTTTACTTTTTCAACAGAACAACGAATTATCAGCATAAATAGTTCTTACTATTAGCTGAACTCCCATCAGAATCTTGGGAAAGGTGTCCTTTGTCCAAAATAATCGTTGCTGGGTTGGAGAATGTTTCCTTCCACGTTGCAATTAGCAGTACACAATGGCATGCGAGAGAGAGGTACCCAACTCAATACAACGTCAGAAAATGAAATGCCCGAAAATCGCAATATACTGACATAAACTGATATAATTCGGTTTAAAATAACAAGATTATGATGTCTTTAAAGCCTATATCGAATAAAAACAGAGCCGGATATATCTAGGAGCTAAAACCAGAGCTTCTAAAAAAGACATGCCAAGACCCTCTCTGCGTCAGCGCAAAGAATCAAAAGGGGGGACACCTCGATTCCAATCAATTTATAGACTTTCTGAACTGCGTAGAGACTCCATTTGAAGGCCCTCTATTCGCTGACACCCAGGGGAAGGCGTATGCAGTGCATCTCAACCAATAGAAGACAGGCAAAGTAATACACAGGTCTGAGAACAGTTTTGGAAAAATCTGCATTCTCAACTCCACATAGGGAAATTGCTCTAAGTCCAGTTCTGTTTCACTTACAGACATAATTCAAACGGTTTTAGAAACTAGAGAGTGTTTTCTATCCAATAGTAATAATAATATGCATATTGTACGAGCAAGAATTGAGTACGAGGCAGTTTAATTTGGGAAGACCAAGAAAAAAAGTGCTAACAGCTCCCCCTATTGACAAGAAGTTAATTCTTAACTCACATGTTTTATACCCTCGAGTCAGAAATGGGCGTTTGCGCCTTTAGGGCAATTCTCTGGGCGTACCAAGTTATGAGGCAAGGTCTGGATTTTTACTCAGATCCAATTTAGACAACTAACTTAACATTTCATCTTTACAAAACATTCTCTTTGATCTGGACATTTTCCACACAACGTACAATATGCAAACAGTTAGCACATATTAGGAAAACTTTTCAAGTTACAATGTTTCGTTATAACGTTGTCCTTTAACTTTTAATAACATAACAAAAATGACATTCATTTTCATATTCCATCTATCGTCATTACCACCAATGTGGCTGATGAAACCTATTGTCCCAAAGTCCATTTATTGCATGTTAATGTTCTGAGGCTGGTTCTCCATAGCGAGGACAAAGGAATTTTGTCTGTTGCCTTAAGATTTACAATGGGCGTGAGGTGTCATGAAACCTCCCCATCTCCATACCTCTCGATCTCTTCCCCTCTTGTGGGTGTGAGAGATCTCTCTGTACGATTGTGGTCCACGGTAACCTGACCCGAGCAGGCCAGTCATGACACCTTCAAATATAAATAGTTTCCCTTCCAAACAATTACTGTAGTGAAACAAACTGTACATTTAAATGAGCTTCAATGTTACCTTTGATACAAAATGTTTATTTTTGGGGGGAACATCTCCCCTGCTCAAGGTTCAACTCCTCTTTGTTCTGTACATGGGTTTTAATTTGTCAGACAAGGAGTTGTTCAACATCTCTTTCAAAGGGAATTGAAACAGCAATGAATAGACAAGTGCACAGCAGTACTTCACCATCACAGAGAGGGAAGTATCCTCCCATTAGACCAGGACAAGCAGTTGGGAAGAGTGTCTCTTTGATCAAGGGCATGTCACTATTTGATCACAATGAGAAGTCTACTGGCTGTCCCAAGAGTGGCATAACCTCACCTTCAAAGTACTCTTTGTTTTTCCTCTGAAACATCCTATTTTCTGCGGGTTTCATCAACATGTTCTGAGAACACTCACTGCAGCGAGAGCAGTCAACAACCACAAAGCAATGTGTAGCTGACAGAAAAAAATAAATCAACAACGTATTCCGATGGTATTCCAGTCCAGAAAGCACTCTAGAGAGAAATAATCAAGTGGACCAGTTTATTTGTTTCTTACTGTCATGACTCAGGTACAGCAATCATAATGGATCCACAGCTATAGCATTTAATTGAACCACAAAGGAATATATTCTGCATAGAATGAATGTGTATGTGGTTCGAGTTAGTAAGGAAATGGAGGAATTACTATCATCCAAGATCTTCTACTGGGCAGTGATGGGACTCTCATGAGGAGATACAGTGTCAGATGGTCTATGTTTGGAAAGTCATGTGACCAAAATGAGAGGCCAATTCATTTTGCCATTTCCACTCTCAGTCCTCTGAGGGGCTTGCACTGAATGTCACTGACTCCCTCTCCTCTGCCCTGCTTCATCTAAGTTGTGTCTGTGAGACGGGAACAGGGAGCAATCCTCTGACTGGCATCGACCCTGTACTGCGTCTGGGTCAGGGTCCAGGGCCAGTAGCGCCAGATGGGTCCCTCTGTGAATCACAGTGCCCAGGCAGCGTCAAACAGACAGACAGAAACAGAGAGGGTCAGAGGAGGAGTGACAGGAGCTAGCTTGTGTCTCTGGGATTTCAGCATTGTCACTGTCCCTCTCCAGCATCATTGACTGTCTATGTTATTACAGAAAAGGGAAAAGTTTCAGAAGTTCCACCAACAGGCCCCTGAACGTCTGTCTCCCTCTGTCCTCATCCAAACCAAACAGTGTAGAATAGGAAGCATGAGTACATACAAACAGAAAATCAATGTAAACACATAGAATGATATAATGAGGGAGCTGAGGGAAAGATACGCTATGATATTGTTCTTTATATTCAGGCTCAGTGTCATTTGGTCAATAAAATCCAACAATGAACTGAAAGGAATCTACACGCTGGGGTAGACACACAGCCATAGAGCCTGCTCAGACACTCTTTAATCCAATGTTGTTTTTTTCCTATCCGCACATAAAGTGCTCTGAACCTGCTGGGAAATAGAATTTTCCACCCATGTGAATCAGCCGAGCACAGCATTGTCAGAGTACTCAATTAGTTCCCAAGGCAGGAGCCAAAATGTTTCTCAACAGCATGTCTTAAAATATATTCTTTACAAGGAAAGCGCTCTTTTGCATAATACTATATCCTATGAAGGAAATATATTCATGGTCCCCTTCCAAAGGCTTGAAATAAAATGACCAAAACAGCCCAAAACCCAATACCACTGTGTCCCTGTACCACATCATCATCCTAATAATAATCAATTGGTGGGTGCTTATACTTGTCCTATTTCACACGTGTATAAATATGCATGTGTGAATTGTATTTTTGTATTTCTTTTTTAGATCCCACCCTTGGAGAGTGGGGTCACAGCCAGGGTCTGCCATTATCAACGACAAACCTGGAGCAGGGTTAAGAGAATTGCTCAAGGGTGCATCAACAGAGTTCTCACCTTGTTGGCTCAGGGATTTAAACTAGTGACCTTTTGGTTACTGTCCCAACGCTCTAACTGCTCTAACCGTCTGTCACGCCCTGACCTTAGAGAGCCTTTTTATTTCTCTATTTGGGTAGGTCAGGGTGTGATTAGGGTGGGCATTCTAGTTTTCTATTTATTTATTTGTTGGCCGGGTGTGGTTCCCAATCAGTGGCAGCTGTCTATCGTTGTCTCTGATTGGGAATCATACTTCGGCAGCCTGTTTTCCACCCTAGTTTGTGGGATCTTGTCTTTGTATAGTTGCTGTTTAGCGCTACAGAGCTTTACGTTTGTTTGTATTTTTTATTTTTTTTTGGTGTCATTTTAAATAAAAGTAAAATGTACGTCTACCACGCTGCACCTTGTGGTCTCCTTCTAACGACGGACGTAACACCGTCATCTCATTTCACCAAAGCACTTACAGTAACACTTAGCTCTCCAGTGGAGGAATGCTTGACCTGTGCTGTGAGTGACTCATCAACATTAATAAGGCCACTTTCATTTCTAGTTGTACCACTTGGCTTCTTAGACATTAAGCAAATATAAATATGTCTCCCTTTCTCCTCAGTCCTCATTCATACACTTTGGTATGACCGTTTCAGGCTGCACTTTCTCTGTTGACATTTACTCCAGTGTACTCCCAACACGAGGACAGCAAGAGTCCTCAGAAGGTATCATTACTCATGAGAACCAATGGGGAAACCTTGTTTTTATACTGCTTGTTCACCTGAGACGTTGTTTGAAGAACAACAAGCTCAATCGATAGATAAAATACAGTAAGAGCACAGCTCTCTGTTTAGTTACTTTATGACCTAAAAGTCTTTGGTCCTTCGAAGTTTAGTGAGATTCAGTCATGTTATTTACTCAGATGTAACTGGCATTGAAGAAGTTGACAAAAGGATGGTAAGATTGCAAAATATTTACTGCATTTTCATCTTGAAAAAGCAATGATTTCAATCAATACATAGAATAGAAGCAATGCTCTCCGTTGTGTTACTTAATGACCTTCTAATGCCATTCTGCAAGCAAAGGTCCTTCAAAGTTGATTGAATGTTGTTCTATGTGTTTTCCATAACCTCTCTGGTATAAGGGGGACGCTAGCGTCCCACCTCGACAACAGCCAGTGAAAGTGCAGGACGCTAAATTCAAAACAACAGAAATCCCATAATTAAAATTCCTCAAACATACAAGTATTATACACCATTTTAAAGATACACTTCTTGTAAATCCAACCACAGTGTCCGATTTCAAAGAGGCTTTACGGCGGAAGCACACCAAATGATTATGTTAGGTCAGCGCCTAGTCACAGTAAACCATTCAGCCATTTTCCAGCCAAGGAGAGGGCTTACAAAAGTCAGAAATAGCGATTAAATTAATCACTAACCTTTGATGATCTTCATCAGATGGCACTCACAGGACATGTTTTGTTTGATAAAGTTAATCTTTATGTCCAAAAACCTCATTTGAAATTGGTGTGTTATGTTCATCAAATGCATTGTCTCAAACAAACATCCGGTGAAAGTGCAGAGAGCCACATCAAATAACAAAAATACTCATCATAAACATTGATAAAAGATACAAGTGTTAAACATACGAATAAATAAATAAACTTCTCTTTAATACAACCGCTGTGTCAGATTTCAAAAAGGCTTTACGGCGAAAGCACACTTGCGATTATGTTAGGTCAGCTCCTAGCCACAGAAACCCATACAGCCATTTTCCAAACAAGGAGAGGTGTCACAAAAGTCAGAAATAGCATTAAAATGAATCACTTACCTTCGATGATCTTCATCTGGTGGCACTCCCAGGTCTCCATGTTAGACAATAAATGTTTGTTTTGTTCGATAATGTCCCTCTTTATGACCAAAAACCTCCTTTTTGTTTGCGCGTTTTGTCCAGTAATCCGAATGCACAAGGCACTAAGTCCAGACGAAAAGTAAAAAAATAAGTACAATAAAAGTTAGTAGAAACATGCCAAATGATGTTTAAAATCAATACTCCGGTTGTTTTTGTCATAAATAATCAATAATATTTCAAACGGACAAAAGCTTCGTCAATAGGAAAGAAGAAACAAGAAATGCGCGTTCCCGATCAGGCGCATGGCTGATGTCTGGAAATTTCCACTGTCCACTGTTTGAAAGTGCTGTATCTCCCTCATTTTTCAGAGTAAAAGCCTGAAACAATGCCTAAAGACTGGCCACATGTAGAGGAAGCCACAGAGCTCGCGAACTGGGTCCTAAGTCTTTGTATGGTGGATAGGCTTTCAATGGAAAAACAGCCTTTCAAAATAATAGTACTTCCTGGTTGGATTTTCCTCGGGTTTTCACATGCCATATCAGTTCTGTTATACTTCCAGACATTATTTTAACAGTTTTGGAAAGTTTAGAGTGCTTTCTATCCAAATATTCTAATCATATGCATATCCTAGCTTATGGGCTTAAGTAACAGGCAGTTTAATTTGGGCAGACGTTTCATCCAAAATTCCAAATGCTGCCCCCTACCCTAGTGAAGATAAGGTCCAGATGCATGTAAAGAGATTAGAGGCTGAATAGGAGGAGATGAAGGAGAATAAATGTAGAGCTCCATATGTGTATGAGTCACCTATAGCTAAACAACCCACAATGTTGACTGACTGGGTGATTTGGGGACCATACTGCAAAGTTCATCTCCAGTGTTCCACCACAGTGTCACAAAGAGACAGCTTGCATGGTCGTCCAGTCATGGCCTTTCAATCTTGCCCCTATCTCGTCCCATTACAAAGGTGCCAGCACCTCCAAATTAGAGCTCCTGTGCTAGACACCTGCCCTGGCCCCTGTATATCAATCCCCCCCCCCTCCCCGACAGGGCCCATCAGCCAGACTGGGGTTGGCTCAGAGACAGAAGGGAAGAGGGGCTCTCCACTCTATGTACCAGTGTACATCCTCAGGCTTGCTTTCTTACAGAGGTCCTGTCAGGAAGATTGGACACAGATCAATCATACACTGTCTGTACATGTCACTGTGCCAAAGTAGACTATGTGCATTTAGAAATGTAGGGGCAATAAGTGTTGATAATGGTATTTTCTTACTCTGAGTTTTTGATTGAATATTGATTATCTGATTGAACTTGGCATTAACTTAGTTTCTTTTGGAATTGTGTTTTTATTCAAATAAATAAAACATGAACTCAAATGGAGTGAACAATGGCTGGGAGGGAGAAGGCTTGTCTGTCCTTATTTTGTCATCAGGCATATGATGGCTGTCCTGACTGCTTGATGTGATTGACAGGTCCCAATGTGTGAAATAACCCTAAAGACAGGCCGTCTACAAAAGAGTATTGGTTATATCAAACTCCTTTTTTTTATCTTTACCTACATTAAACACAAAAATTATTATCAGAATCTAAACTTGCAATAAATAAACAATGTAATATTGTTTATATGTGGACAAAAATGCAAAAACTGGAATTTGGAATTGGAAAAAAGTGTACCCTGAATTTGAGTTGAATGCTGAACAATGGCTTTTCTCAAAGGAAAGTGACCACCGAACTGGCAAGGACATCTGGTTAACTGTAAGAGCCAAGTTGACAAAACCATGTCCATTACTGTAACTGCCCATTGTATCATGGCTCACAAACCTGTAAGGGTCTCCACATGTGGTTGTGTGTTTGTTGTGTGTGTGTGTGTGTGTGTGTGTGTGTGTGTGTGTGTGTGTGTGTGTGTGTGGGTGTGGGTGTGTGTGCGGGTGTGCGGGTGTGCGCGCGCTTGCTTGTGCATGTGTCAGTGGCCGTTTGTTTGTGTTTGTGTTTCAAAAGTGGCCATTTGTAAATGTCTGCTCAAAAGCTTTCGGGTTAAACTCTCTGAGCTTTTAAATGGAGCACTCAGATTAGTGCACAATATATAAATTGCAGACAGAAAGAGGTTTAACCTTGTTTTAACGATGTGGGAAAGATTGGCTGACTTTAGGATGACCGGGGAGTGGGGTGAAATATCACAGCTGATTACCTGCTTGTTAATGGACGCCTGAAGGTACCACGTTTATCTGTACAAACAATAGTATGCAAGTATAAACACCATGGGACCACGAAGCCATCATACCGCTCAGGAAGGAGATGCGTTTTGTGTCCGAGAGATGAACGTATTTTGGTACGAAATGTGCAAATCAATCCCAGAACAACAGCAAAGGACCTTGTGAAGATGCTGGAGGAAATAGGTACAAAAGTATCTATATCCACAGTAAAACGAGTCCTTTGTCGACACAACCTGAAAGGCCGCTCAGCAAGAAAGAAGCCACTGCTCCAAAACCGCCATAAAAAAGCTAGACTACGGTCTGCAACTGCACATGGGGACAAAGATTGTACTTTTTGGAGAAATGTCCTCTGGTCTGATAAAGCAAAAATAGAGCTGTTTGGCCATAATGACCATCGTTATGTTTGGAGGGAAAAGGGGGAGGCTTGCAAGCCAAAGAACACCATCCCAACCATAAGGCATGTTGGTGGCAGTATCATGTTGTGGGGGTGCTTTGCTGCTGGAGGGACTGGTGCACTTCACAAAATAGATGGGATCATGAGGAATGGAAATTTGTGTGGATATATTGAAGCAACATCTCAAGACATCAGTCAGGAAGTTAAAAGTCGGTCGCAAATGGGTCTTCTAAATGAACAATGACCCCAAGCATACTTCCAAAGTTGTGGCAAAATGGCTTAAGGACAACATAGTCAAGCTATTGGAGTGGCCATCACAAAGCCCTGACCTCAATCCTATAGAACATTTGTGGGCAGAACGGAAAAAGCGTGTGCGAGCAAGGAGGCCTACAAACCTGACTCAGTTACACCAGCTCTTTCAGTAGGAATGGGCCAAAATTCACCCAGCTTATTGTGGGAAGCTTGTGGAAGACTACTCGAAACATTTGACCCAAGTTAAACTATTTAAAGGCTATGCTACCAAATTCAAATTGAGTGTATGTAAACTTCTGACCCCGCTGGGAATGTGATTAAAGAAATAAAGCTGAAATAAATAATTCTCTCTACTATTATTCTGACATTTCACATTCTTAAAATAAGTGGTGATCCTACCTGACCTAAAACAAGGAATTTGTACTTGGATTAAATGTCAGCAATTGTGAAAAACTGAGTTTAAATGTATTTGGCTAAGGTGTATGTAAACTTCCGACTTCAACTGTATATATCTTTCTCTCTCTCTCACTCTCTCTGTCTCGCTCATAATTCAAAGTACATTCGCTACCTAAGTCGGACCCACCACCTCGTTCTCCATCGTTTCTTCTCATACACATTACAGGTAGTAATGAGAGGAGTGGAGAAAATAGATAACGACCCATACACATAACGACATTTGAACTTTAAGTTTCTAGTGATTGAGAAAAAAATATACTGTTGAGGAGGATGGGGAAAGAGAAATGGAGGCAGTTTAATAGCTTGTGAGTATTGGAGTGGATGATGCTAGAGAAAGGAGGATGATGGAGAGAAAGATAGAAAAATATGACAAGAGGAGGAGGATAGCTAGACACCTTAAATCCTTCCCATTAGCGGACTCCATTGCCAGTAAAGGATTGAGGGGTTTGATTCAGTGTTCGAGATGAACCAGGCTTCCTGGGAAAATGAAACAGGATGAAAGGGATCAGTGAAAGTTATGGAGGGATAATGACACCCAAATCACAGCCATCTGCTCTCAATCTCCACCCCGATCCACACGCACCATCGGCAATCCCTCCTACCAAATCCTTAAATCCTGACAATCTGCTGGACTCAGTTTATGGCCATCTTAATCCCCATAGCACCCCGCATTACTGGACAGTAAAACCCACCATCCTCCCCTCCCACCCTGAGAGACACCCACCAAGTACGACCCCTGATCCCCACTCCAACACCTTCCAGAAACATCCCTGATCCCAGTCATATCACTGATCCCATGATCATTAAAATCTCAACCCAGATGACCACCATGTGTTTTATTCTCAACCACTTCTCCTAGCCACCAATGACCTTTATCTTCCAACCCAACCCACCACACCATATCCCCTGCACTGACTCTTCCCCACTATCAAATATCAGCATCAGTAACAGAGGGATGCAAAAAAACAATGAGCTTGAATTCCATTAACCTCTAATTCCTCCCAAACCCGGATCCGGGAGCACCCCCATCAGTAAAAAAGCTGACTAGCATAGCCTAGCATAGCGTCACAAGTAAGTACTAGCATCTAAATATCATTAAATCACAAGTCCAAGACACCAGATGAAAGATACACATTTTGTGAATCCAGCCATCATTTCTGATTTTTAAAATGTTTTACAGGGAAGACAATATGTAAATCTATTAGCTAACCACGTTAGCAAAAGACACCACTTTTTTTACTCCACCAGTTTTTTACTCCATCAGTAGCTATCACAAATTCGACCAAATAAAGATATAAATAGCCACTAACCAAGAAACAACTTCATCAGATGACAGTCTGATAACATATTTATTGTATAGCATATGTTTTGTTAGAAAAATGTGCATATTTCAGGTATAAATCATAGTTTACCATTGCAGCCACCATCACAACTCTCAGCAAAGCGACTAAAATAACTACAGAGAGCAACGTGTATTACCTAATTACTCATCATAAAACATTTCTTAAAAATACACAGCGTAGAGCAAATGAAAGACACAGATCTTGTGAATCCAGACAATATTTCAGATTTTCTAAGTGTTTTACAGCGAAAACACAATATAGCGTTATATTAGCTTACCACAATAGCAAACATCACAACAGCATTGATTCAAGCTAAAAATAGCGATAACGTATAAACCACCAAAATATATAAATGTTTTCACTAACCTTCTCAGAATTCTTCAGATGACAGTCCTATAACATCATATTACACAATGCATATAGAGTTTGTTCGAAAATGTGCATATTTAGCGGCACAAATCGTGGTTATACAATGTGATTAGTGGCCAAAACTTCAAGCAATCTGTCCGGCGCCATCTTGGAGAGGCACCTAATCTAATCGAAAACTATTCATAAACTTGACTAAAAAATACAGATTGGACAGCAAATGAAAGATAAATTAGTTCTTAATGCAATCGCTGTGTTAGATTTTTAAAATTAACGTTACTGCGCAATACAGCGTGCGCTAAAGCGAGACCGCACCATAATTCATGGCGGAATTATTATTTGACATTTGTCAACATAAGTACGAATTAACAGCATAAAGACTGCTTACTATTAGCTGAGCTTCCATCAGAATCTTGGGCAAGGTGTCCTTTCTCCAGAACAATCGTCTTTTGGTTGAAAGATGTCCTCGTCCTGTCGAAATAGCCGCTAACGTTAGCCACCCACTGGAGAGGTGTCCAACTCGTGAAAGCGCATCACAAAGAAATCCAGGAAAATCGCAATAAACTGATATAAACTGCTAGAAATCAGTTTAAATTAACTACCTTAAGATGTCTTTAACAACTATAACGAATAAAAACATGACCGGAGATACAGAACTGCTAAAACGAAAGCTTTGCAGGAGGCCATTGTGATGTCCCTGATGCGCCAGGCGCACCGTTGAAAAGAACAGTACTTCCGTTCCACGGTCTTATATAGGGCCCCAGATTGCGCAATCCACTCCATTCAAATTCTCCCCGCTTACTGACATCTAGAGGAAGACGTATGCAGTGCATGTAGCCCGATGGCTTACATGGGGACTTATAAACTGACCTCAGAACAGGGACCTCAATTTCTGAAATCTCACTCCCTGACAGGAAATGTGCTGCAGAATGAGTTCTGTTTCAGTCAGAGAAATAATTCAAACGGTTTTCGAAACTAGAGTGTTTTCTATCCAATAGTAATAATAATATGCATATTGTACGAGCAAGAATTGAGTACGAGGCAGTTTAATTTGGGAACGAATTTATTACAAAGTGCAAATAGCACCCCCTATTGCCAAGAGGTTTTAATACACAATATATTTCCTTTGGGGTTTAATAGACTGCAATATTGCATATTATGTTGTAATTGATTGAATATAGCACCGATATGAGATTATATTGATTTTACATCAAATTATTGGTTTTGTATTGGTTCTCATAAGGCTTGTATGTAGCTAGAAAGGATCGGATTTTCTAATCTCTGTATCAGTGGCACTATACAAACATGCTATCTTCAAAACTAATAAGGACATTGCCAGTGAGAGGCATTGTTGTAATTTCTGCCCTGGTGCACCATGCACAAAAAAATGGGTCCTACCTCAAGTAGCATTTCTTTCATCAAGATCCCTTATCCTATCTAACCCAACACTAAGCCAATTCATATTTTATTTTGACAAGATTGCCCTGGACCTACCAGTAAAACAACAAAAATAAGGAATTGGCTTAGTGTTGGGTTAAATAGGATGAGGGATCTTGATGAAAGGCATGCAGCTTGACTATTGTCTGATAAATCCAAACACCCCATCTCCTATTATCACCCAGAGTCCTGCAGCTCTGTATTGGTGTGACCGCTAGAGCGATCAATGACCAGTGCCTTCCACCTAAGTATTGGAAAGCAAACAGCCTAATCTGAAAGCAGAGAAAATAAGGGAAGAAGAAGCAACTTCCCCTTGACTCAACCACCCAGAAAGGATCAGAGAATGATCTGAGAGACAACCAAACAGGACTGTATCGTCCCCTCGCCCTGGCGTCTTTGTGGAGAAACGATCCTTCTTTGTGTCGCCTTGTCGGACTGCTTCTAAAAATTGTCACTCTATCAGTATGACACTGAAAGACTTTATTTAAGATTCCATTATTGTTGTTGTTTTCCCCTTGATATCTCCTAAGTGCCATCTTGTGCCAGCTAAACACACAGTTGGCTAGCTAACTTGCTCTGTTTGATTTTCCCTTCCCCCCGAGAGCCTAAGGCTGTCTGACAGCCTGTCCGCCTATCCAGGACCAATGTTGACGAATGGATTCTCTCCACTGATCCCCCTATACCCTTCCTTACCCCATGGGACTGGAAGAGGAGGGCAGAGGGGTCCCTTTCACTCGGCCCAAGCTGCCACTCTCACAACAGGAGGCCTTTTATCAACATCTTGTTTGTTTACTCAATTTGTTAGCCCACGTCGTCGGATACACTCCGAGAGTTTGTTGTCAGAGTTATTTTCTTTCTCTCATTCTTCTATACCATCTGGTTCCCTATGTCTCTTCATGGGTATCACTTAACCAACTCTCAAGCTCGCATAAAAAGTTGTCACGTACAGCCTATAGCTAGCATGTACCATAATTGACCAAGCCTCTGACACCTTGCAAGAAACACCCTCTTGTTATGCACTTCAAATATTGATTCCACACTGTCGCCTGTGTAGAAACGAAACAGCATTTATCTGTCTTAAATCCTTGACACGACAGAGAAGACAAGTGTCCCAGTTTCTCCTTGAAAACAGTTTATTTCATTCCAGCGTGGGTTTATGGGTAATACATTATTGATGCTTCCATTTCTTGAAGTTTACACATAATAGTTTAATGGGTCTCCACCAGGACATTATGCATTCACCAACCTATCAATCAAAAGCACTCAGCTGACACTTTCAAAGTTAAAATAACTTAACAAAATGGAGTGTTCTGCCATGATCCACTGATGTAGTTTCTCTCCTTCGGGATGCATATCTTGTGTTATGATGCTTGGGGTTTATTAAAACAATGTTCTATTCATGTAATCACTATTTTAGGCTTTCTAAACTTGGAAGAACTTGAAGGCACAAAACTGTCATAAACTAAAGTTCCTGTCCTTATAAGACAAGAGAGTAGATCCACTCAACAAGGGGGGCTTACATCTCTCTGGTTTTCTGTGGTACAGAATGGTAATAGACTGGGCAGAGTCCCGGTTTTTAAGATGGATTTCAAACAAAAGCAGCCCAAGAGCATTGATCTTGAGAGGGATTACACACCAGAATAATAATGACAAATTTGATAATGTATGTCCCTTCTTTTCCTTCTCATCCTAAGTATGTACAGTACCAGTCAAAAGTTTGGAGACCCCTACTCATTCAAGGGTTTTTCTTTATTTTACTATTTTCTACATTGAAGAATAATAGTGAAGACATCAAAACTATATTATAACTCATATGGAATCATGATAAGTAAGTAACCAAATAAGTGTTAAACAAATCTAAATATATTTTAGATTTTAGATTCTTCAAAGTAGCCAATCTTTAACTTGATGACTGCTTTGCGCACTGTTGGCATTCTCTAAAGCAGATTCACCTGGAATGCTTTTCCAACAGTCTTGACGGAGTTCCCACATACGCTGAGCGCTTGTTGGCTGCTTTTCCTTCACACTCTGGTCCAACTCATCCCAAACCATCTCAATTGGGTTGAGGTCGGGTGATTGTGGAGGCCAGGTCATCTGATGCAGTGCTCCATCACTCTCCTTCTTGGTCAAATAGCCCTTACACAGCCTGGAGGAGTGTTGGGTCATTGTCCTGTTGAAAAACAAATGATAGTCCCAATAAGCGCAAACCAGATGGGACGGCGTATCGCTGCAGAATGCTGTGGTAACCATGTTAAGTGTGCCTTGAATTCTAAATAAATCACTGACAGTGTCACCAGGAAAGCACACCCACACCATCACACCTCCTCCTCCATGCTTCACGGTGGGAACTAAACATGCGGAGATCATCCGTTCACCTACTCTGCGTCTCACAAAGACACGGTGGTTGGAACCAAAAATCTGAATTTGGACTCATCAGACCAAAGGACAGATTTCCACCGGTCTAATATCCACTGCGTATGTGTCTTGGCCCAAGCAAGTCTCTTCTTATTATTGGTGTCCTTTAGTAGTGTTTTTTTTGCAGCAATTCTACCATGAAGGCCTGATTATCCTCTAAACAGTTGATGTTGAGATGTGTCTGTTACTTGAACTGTGAAGCATTTATTTGGGCTGGAATTTGGAGAATAGTAACTCTCATGAACGTATCCTCTGCAGGAGAGGTAACTCTGGGTCTTCCTTCCCTGTGGCAGTCCTCATGAGAGCCAGTTTTATCATAGAGCTTGATGGTTTTTGCTACTGCGCTTGAAGAAACTTTCAAAGTTCTTCAAATGTTCCGTGTTGATTGACCTTAATGTCGTATTGTAATGATGGACATGTCGTTTCTATTTGCTAATTTGAGCTGTTCTAGCCATAATAGGGACATGGTCTTTTACCAAATAGGGCTATCTTCTGTATACCACCCCTACCTTGTCACAATACAACCCATGTGGCGCCTCATCCAACTGCTCCACTTATTTGTGAAATCAGGCAATTTCGGGCTTTTTCAGTGACTGGTCTGTGTCGTCATGGATATGCACTCGATTAAGTCTTACAGCACTGTTTGTGTAAAGTAAATTACCCTGAATGGAAATTCAGTCTTGAAATTACTTAGTTAAGCTTTTTATAATAGCCAAATATTATCCAAATGGGATGTTAAAATGGCATGATCAACCCCACTGCATAGCCTTTATGGCTGAGAGACCTGTAAAATAGACAATTGTTAACCTGCAATTATGCCACTATTCAGTCACACATCTCTAAAATGGAAAAGCAGCTATACAGAGGGACCTAGGCAGTAAGCAGCTTTTCTATTGGTCAGTTCCCTCTGCAAAACAGATGTGTCCAGATGTCTCCATGTCTTCCCTATCCCTGCTGCTAAGGCATGCTCTCTGTGATGGATAAAGAGAGCACTTGCCCACTCAATTGTTTTACGTCAAGTAAAGCAGTAGATGCAATCTGCTTTTGCACAGGATTTACTGTTGTAGTTAGGGCCAGAGCCTCACAATTATGGATTTTATATTTTATCATAAGCAGCTTGGGAGCTCAAAGCATATGGTCAGCTGCATTTGCAATGGCTGGTATATGTCTGTGCTGAAATATGTGTTTATAATAACAAATGCTGGTGAAAGAACTTGGACTTAAGTTAAAAAGACTCTAATTATTTTGTATGCATGGGAGTGTTAAGTTTATATGCAGTGGTGTAGAGTACTTAAGTAAAAAATACTTTAAAGGACTAAAGGACTTAAGTAGTTTTTGGGTGTATCTGTACTTTACTATTTATAATTTTGACAACTTTTACTTTTACTTCACTACATTCCTAAAGAAAATATTGTACTTTTTACTCCATACATTTTCCCTGACAACCCAAAGTACTCGTTACATTTTGAATGCTTAGCAGGCCTGGAAAATTGTGAAATTATCACTTATTGTCATGCCCTGATCTTAGAGAGCCGTTTTATTTCTCTATTTGGTTAGGTCAGGGTGTGATTAGGGTGGGCATTCTATGTTTTCTATTTCTTTGTTTTTGGCCGAGTGTGGTTCCCAATCAGAGGCAGCTGTCTATCGTTGTCTCTGATTGGGAATCATACTTAGGCAGCCTTTTTTCCCACCTGTGTTTTGTGGGTAGTTATTTTCTGTTTAGTATCTGTTTAACTGACAGAACTGTTCGCTTTCGTTTTGTTACTTGGTTCGAGTGTTTCTTTGATCAATAAAATCATGAACACTTTCCACGCTGCGCTTTGGTCCACTCATTCCGACGAGAGCCGTTACACTTATCAATAGAACACGTGGTCATCCCTACTGCCTATGGGCTGGCGGACTCCTTAATTTCTTGCCGCACGGATCCCTTTAGCGGGATCATTTTCGTAAACAACCGCTGAATTGCAGAGCGCCAAATTCAAAAAAATACTAAAAATATTTATAATCATGAAATCACAAGTGAAATATACCAAAATATAGCTTAGCTTGTTGTTAATCCACCTATCAGGTCTAATTTTGAAATGATGCTTTACAGCGAAAGCAATCCAAGCGTTTGTGGAGTTATCAATCACTAGACAAAACAGTAAGAACAGCTAGCCTCAAATTAGCTTGGTCACCAAAGTCAGAAAAGCAATAAAATTAATCGCTTACCTTTGATAATCTTTGGATGTTTGCACTCACGAGACTCCCAGTTACACAATAAATGTTATTTTTGTTCGATAAAGATTAGTTTTATGAAAGGCAGACGAAAATTACAAAAAGTATCCGTATAGTTCGTAGAAACATGTCAAACGTTTTTTATAATCAATCCTCAGGTTGTTTTTAACATACATAATCGATAATATTTCAACCGGACGGTAACCTATTCAATACTACAGAGAAAGAAAATGTCGAGCTACATCTCTCGCGCGCAGGAACTAATCAAAGGACAACTGACGCGTTTTGAAAATTCTCGCTAATTTTTAAAAATAAAAGCTTGAAACTATGTGTAAAGCCTGGTCACAGCCTGAGGAGGCCATTGGAAAATGAATCTGGTTGATACCCCTTTAAATGGAGGAGGGGCAGGCAACGGAACAGGGATTTTTCCAAATAAAAGGCACCTCCGGGTTGGATTTCCTCAGGTTTTCACCTGCAAAATCAGTTCTGTTATACTCACAGACAATATTTTGACAGTTTTGGAAACTTTAGAGTGTTTTCTATCCTAATCTGTCAATTATATGCATATTCTAGCATCTGGACCTGAGAAATAGTCTGTTTACCTTGGGAACGTTATTTTTCCAAACATAACAATTCTGCCCCCTAGCTGAAAGAAGTTAAACACAAACGCACCGTTTGTAAATTATATCTGAGTGTTGGTGTGTGCCCCTGTCTATCCGTATATTTTAAAAACAAGACAATGGTGCCGTCTGGTTGCTTAATATAAGGAATTTGAAATGATTTATACTTGTACTTTTACTTTTGATACTTAAGTATATTTTAGCAACTAAATTTGCTTTTGATACTTAAGTATATTTAAAACCAAATACTTTTAGACTTTTACTCAAGTAATATTTTACTGGTAACTCTCACTTTTACTTGAGTAACTTTTTATTAAGGTATCCATACTTTCACTGAAGTATGACAATTTGGTACTTTTTCCACCACTGTTTACATGGCAATACCCCAGACAGGCTTCTTGATGGAGGGATTCAATGTGCTGCGCGCTATGCATGAGCAAGATGTGCTGTGCTTGGCTGGATTTGCAGATGCAGAGATCATACAGTAGCTCAATGCAAGATTGCGCCTCTATACATTTAGGACAGGATGGATGTGGTAGTTGAACACATCTCCCTATTTGAGAGCGCTCCAGTGATGTTATCTGGAACGCACTTAAAAAGAGATGACAGCGGAAATCTCTAATTCAGTCCACACATCAATGTGAGGAAGATCTTTTCAAACCCTATTTGGGGGGATTAATGAACATTATAAAATACAGCTTACATTACTAAACTCAGTCCTCAATTCTAATTCGCACTCTGGAAATCACATTCTCTAACCCTATTACAATATATCCT
The DNA here is from genome assembly GCF_016432855.1 of Salvelinus namaycush. Lineage (NCBI taxonomy): Eukaryota > Metazoa > Chordata > Actinopteri > Salmoniformes > Salmonidae > Salvelinus > Salvelinus namaycush. The sequence continues at coordinate 25,736,715 of NC_052340.1, read as the reverse complement.
GCCTCGGAGACTCCATCCATGAAGTGACACTGCATTGTCACAGGAGGAATTGCTCATCTTCAATGAATGAGCAGCACACATTGCGCTTTATTTATATGAGCAATTTCAACACGCCAAATATATGATCACATTATTCCTGTAGGTTAAACGTGGAGGCGCATTGCTCTCTCATCGCCTAGATTTCTTCATCATTCTATTCTGAAGATGCACACCCGGGTACTATTCATATAATGTTATCGACATGAAGGACATAGCTAAGGAGTGCAGAAAGTCTTTGTAATAAATCGTGTATCATGTTTAGTGCTGTTACAAACTGTACTGCATAGTAACTAAAACGAGGTGTACATTTGAAGTAATGGAACAGCGGGGACTGCTCCTCTCTGTCTCTATCTATCTACAGTGGGCAGAAGAGCCATCCATTTAAGTAACTTTATTCATACCAAGCACAGAGCATGGATCCACACAGGGAAATAGCATCACTGGGAAACGAATGGTACTTGACAGATACTGTGGAAGATACCATACTTACCTTTGCATAATGTGAAAAGGAGGCATTTTCAGAGATTTGACATTGTGTGTGGTGGTAGTTGGGGAGGGGTGTAGATAGGGATATTACAGAACAAAACCACCACTGCACTCGCACAGCTCTCTCCAGTAATGGCAGTTTGAAAGCAACAACGAACAACTAACAACGAATAACTGTTTTTATCACATTTAGCCTAGATCATATACAAAAGGTAAAAAATACCTGATTTACTCCCAAGGGTAGTGGTCTTCTCCTCTCGCTCTCACCCATCCTCTACCACTTAAATACATGTCTGCATGAAAGGGTGCTAGCAATGTCCCTCTGCAAAGGAATTCCCAGCTCTCCCTGTATAAATCATAGTGGGAAAAATACCCCAGAACAATTTCCTCAACTGTGGTCTTAGTGCAGATTGTTTGGGGCCTTCCGATACATTATAATAGCTCCACACTGAGCTCTTCCATTCCAATACACTGGTACTTTAGCCTTCCCTTTCTGTATCCCCATATCCACTTCCTCAGCGTTGATATATGTGTTATTAATTCTCTGTCGGTGCTGCGTGATTCATCTGGTTTCTCTGGAAGGAAGACTGAACCCTCACATTAGAATCAGTGTGTGTCACAGTGGGGAGGTGGGCCTCCTAGCCTGCATGCATGCACTTCATTAGCAGGTGGGCGTGCCCACTTATTGTTCATTACAATTAGTTATGATTCAATTACACAAGGTCAACGACTTCATCAATCACCATGGCCAGACGCCGCCATGCTACTTCCACAGTTAATCTTCAATAAAACTAGATCTTTGTGTGTTTACTTGTTGGGGGTTTTAAATCACAACATGAAAAACACATATCTGTCAAAAATGTGATCTATGGCGATAATTTACTATGATGTCCTAGCATTGCTTCCAATTGAGCAGTCTGGCCACTTTGCCATGAATGATGGATTGGGAATGTGTATGCCTTTCTCATTTTTCCACTGATCTAAGACTTGAATGAATAGCACAGTAGATTGCACTCCCACTCACTAGCTGTTTCCATGACTTGGTAAATAATGAAGACTTCCCTGTAAGCTCTGTGTGGGAGACTCTCCTACTAAACTGCTGATCTCAATTAAGAAAGATATTGTTTTCACCGGATAGAGCCCGGTGATTAGTGTGTGTGTGTGTGTGTGTGTGTGTGTGTGTGTGTGTGTGTGTGTGTGTGTGCAGGCTTGTTGTGTTGGGTGGCTGCTCTGATAACGGTCGTCCTGGAGGAGAATCGGATTAAGTGATACTCTCCCGTCAGAAGACAATATGTAACAGCCTCTCTCGTTCTCTCTCACTTACTCTCTCGCTCTCAATCTCTCTCTCTCTCAATCTCTCTCTCTCTCAATCTCTTGAATGTTGATAATCACGATTAAGAAAAAAAAAAAACTTCCAGGTCTTGGTTCAATAAACAATTTGCTGAGGCATATTGCTTTAACACGGTTATAGCCTATTATACACTGCAAAACCACATACATCTAACTCTTGTTGCCACTTCAAGGAATAAACATATTAGTAAGCACAGCTAGATTTACCCACTATACCAACAACACATTTGCACAACATGTTTGCCTTTTGCCAACACATATTGTAGTAGGCCAGATATTAGTACTGATATTTTAGGTGCATCGCCTCACAAGGTGGAATGGAACGATATTTGCTGTTGAATGAATGCATTATCCAAGGGCTGTTAATAGAAACTGGAGGAAACACATCGGATAATTACTACTGGGTTGCTGTTTTTGATAGAATGTATTATTATTCAATATTTTAAATAGGGAGTTTTAAGGCTTCAGTAACTCCCCTTCCATTCCATTGTCCTCCTTCTCTGTTCTCCATTCCTCCCTTCCCTCCCCCTACCAGCGTTCTACCAGCATCATGATAGCAGGGCAGGCATTCATTCTCTCAAATCTCTGTTTAAAGATTTACACAGGCAAGTCTTCCTTCGCCTCCCTGTGTCCTTGCTGCCCAGAGCTCGGGCTGTAGGCTCCACAACACTCCGGAGCCTACTGACTGACAGTATTAGTCCTCGGTTGCCATAGCAGGTGAAGACAGCGGTTAGAGTCACCTAAGGAATATTTCCACTCCTTCCATTCCACTTCTGATTGCAATTATAGTTGTGATCCCTGACATGTGGATTCCAACTGTCCATCACGATTTACTTAAGGCAGTTCTCCAGGCGACTGCAATAAAACAGAGATGAAAAATAAACAAGCCGGATGCTGAGATACCATAAAGGATTGTGACATGTGGTGAGGGAGTTGGTGATGGGTTTCAAAGTCATTTTGTAAACAATACACTTAAGGACAAGAGATCTTTTGATTAATCTTGTTTCGTTGTCATCACTGGGAATAAGAATTGCTCAATAATTGTATAATTTTTTAAATGGAAGAGATCTCTTTTATTTCCCTGTTTTACACAAATCAATGGCACCTTATTCAATGCAATACACAGCTAGACAAATCCCTATATACTTTCTATTTTACTGTATGTGTAGCCATTCAAATCATACCGAAGTAGCAAAGAAAAAAATAATTTAGGAGATTAAAAAAATTACTCAGCAAAGACTTCATCGGTCAGTGGGAAACAGCCACCTCTAAGTCCCTTGGAATTAAATTCAGGGCTGTCATGGTGGTCTGTACAGTAGTGTGTGTGTCTCCATTGGAAGCAAGTGTCCCAAGGCCCCATAATCCTGCTATCCAGTCAGACACCACTTGAGAGCTCAGCAGGGGGTGAAAATGATGGGGGGCGTCCTGAGTCGAGAGTGGAGAGGCTCAACCAGGACACCCTACAGGGGCCTTACCTGCATCCTCACTCCCCCCTGCCTGTTTCGACTCCCTTTAAATAGCTGTCTAAGAAATAATCGAAGGAAAATCATTCCTGGAGACAATGATTATCAACTTCATCCTTCAATAAGACTAAGCAGATAAGTGCTGTCATGCTGACAACTGATTACAACAGCTAAGTGGAGGTGGTAAACTAGGAAGGGTCCACCGATCTATAGGGATGGGCGGGACCACAAATGGTGGTTCCTAAGGGTATGTTCAAGATGAATTGTGAACTTTGAGTTACACAAGTAATCATCAAAATATGTAATGATGTGGAAAGCCACAGGTAGAAGTGGGAAAATGTTCACTAATTTCCTGGCTTACATATTATATGTGGTGAATACCTGATCTTCAGAATTTAAAAGGGGAATGTTTGATTCGGAGCCTGCATACCAAAGCCCATGCAAATGGACAGGAAGATGGGTGCCAGACAACAGGCAAATGGTTTGCTTTAGTGTGCTGTGTACCTCGGCCTCCAAGAAGCGTCTCTCCATGCCGTTTTACTGTATATCATACACAGACGCACACACAGATGCACAAACATCTGCAACCGAAACATTTAAAGAAGTTTCTTCTTTGTGCTGACCTGGTGGGTATGAGAGAGATTTTTTCCATGACTCTGTTACTTGTTTTTCCTGAGCCACAGAGGACCCATTATAATCAATATGTGTCTACAAGTGAAAGGCACAGTGGTGCTCTGCTCTGTCTGCTCTCTTCTATACCCTGTACCACAGATGCCTCGTAAACAACAGGGCGATTCCATTCTCTCCATTCTGCCACTATTTCTTCTACTGTGTCCAGTGTGTTACTTCACCCCTCCTCACCCCCCCCCCCCCTCCCTCACCCCCTCCCCCTCTTCATCCCATACTCCAGTTTAGTGCTTTCTCTCTGTGTGATAAGATCAGGTGCTAGTCCAACTGGGCTGAGATGGCCACCCTCTCCTCTCTCCTCTCCTCTCTCCCCGATATAATAATTCCACCCCTGTGCCGGCCTGATATTTGTCAGCTTAAAGGCTGTAACTCTGGCTCCTCTGTCTGTCGTTTTGTGAGACAGCAGCGCATGCTTATTTGCCATTCTATTTTGAGGTTTGATTGACGGACCAACAGGCTTGACATTCTCTGCAGCATTGTGGAGCCTGCTATTATGCAAACGTTAACATTCTGATAAACCCATGGTTGGCCATTGAAGAAATAATTACATGCCATCACTCTTCTGCCTCAAACAGCTGGATGTTTGTGCACGTGTGTGTCTGTTCTCAGGTGCATGTGTGTACGACGTGTTTGTTTTTCCTGCACCATTTCCTTCCCCTTCTTTCTCCCTCTCCTTCCGTCCATTCCTTTGTTAATGATTTCAGTAGTGGTTACTCTTATTCTGTAGGGATTTCACATGTTCATTATATCCATGTATGTCTTTGACTTTCTTCTGCTGTGTCCTTTGCATTTGTAAACATGCATTCAACAGTCCTACATGCAACATATTTACTATACAGTATACATTTTGAGGACTCACACATTCAACCACTCCCATTACTCTCTCAAGCTTTATTATAAAGGCAAAAACCCTGTGCTACCCAGGAGCACGAGTACAGGACATAACTTCCGACTGTTCTACCACAGATGCCTGGAGCTGACACTGTCGTAGTCCATGTGGGGTCAAACGACATCAGGAGGGCTAGCTCGGAAAATGTGAAAATGGATTTTAAAGAACTGACTTTAGCATTAAAAGACTCCAAAAAACGGCCAATATCTTCAGGTCCAGTACCATCGTTGGGCCGCGGGTGTGAAAGATTCAGCAGACTGCTGGCATTACACATCTGGCTAAAAGACTACTGTAGCTCTGCTAGAGTCACTTTTATTGATAACTTTGACACCTTCTGGAAACAGAAGATACTCTACAGGAATGACGGAGTCCATCAAAATCATCTTGGCTCCTGAAACAATGACCGGTAAATGATCCAAGACCAGCTCAGTTAATCCCTACCATTGTGATAATGAGTTGTCATAATGCTGCATCAAATGTACATGATCTTAGGCGTATTGGCAAACACAATGTAAGTCATTCAATTTATGTACCCCTAATTGCACTGAATACAGCTGTTTATCCTACAGCTACTGTAAGCAGTAATCATGAGCCTATAAACCAGAGTTACATTGTTAGCACTGATGCGGTGTGCAATACTAGGAAGACCACTTTATGCAGCTCACCTTGCACTATCAGCTCCATTGTAAATAAGATGAGTAAGTCTACCTCTGATAAGCTTCCCAGTAACTCATTAAAAACAATCAAGTAACCCAGAAAAGTGCTAAAAACAGCCCATGTTAACATATGTAGCCTAAGAAACAAGGTCAATGAAGACAATAACTTGCTTGTAACAAATGACATTCATATTCTGACTATCTCTGAAACTCACTTAGATAATACCTTTGATGATACAGTGGTAGCAATATATGGTTATAACATCGACCGAAAATACAGAAATGCCAACGGAGGCGGTGTTGTGGTCTATTTTCAGAACCACATTCCTGTAAAGCTTGGAGACGATCTAATGTTAAATACTGTTGAAGCAATATGGCTACAGGTTCATCTGCCTCACCTAAAGCCCATTCTTGTGGGAAGCTTGCTATAGACCACCAAGTGCTAACAGTCAGTATCTGGATAATATGTGTGAAATGCTTGATAATGTGTGTGATATCAACAGAGAAGTATATTTTCCGGGTGATTTAAATTTTGACTGGCTATCATCAAGCTGCCCACTCAGGAAAAACATTTAAACTGTAACCAGTGCCTGCAACCTGGATCAGGTTGTCAGTCAACTTACCAGGGTAGTTACAAACAGCACAGGAATTAAATGATCAACATGTATTGATCACATTTTTACTAACGCTGCAGATATTTGCTTTAAAGCAGTATCCAAATCCATGTGATGTAGTGATCACAATATAATAGCCATATCTAGGAAGACCAAAGTTCCAAAGGCTGGGCCTAATATAGTGTATAAGAGGTCATATAAGAAGTTTTGTAGTGAATCATATGTTGATGATGTAAAGAATATTTGCTGGTCTGTGGTGTGTAATGAGGAGCAACCAAACGCTTTACTTGACGCATTTATGAAACTACTTATTCCAGTTACTAATAAGCATGCACGCATTAAGAAAATGACTGTAAAAACTGTTAAATCCCCTTGGACTAATGAGGAATTGAAAAATTGTATGGTTGAGAGGGATGAGACAAAAGGTATGGCAATTAAGTCTGGCAGCCCAACTGACTGGCAAACAATCTGCAAATTAAGAAATCATGTGACTAAACGAAATAAAAATAAAAATGAACTACACTATGAAACAAAGATAAATTACATAAAGAATGATAGTAAAAAGCTTTGAAGCACCTTAAATGAAATTTTGGGGAAAAAAGCCAACTCGGCTCCTTCATTTATTGAATCAGATGGCTCATTCATCACAAAGCCCACTGATATTGCCAACTACTTTAATGACTTTTTCATTGGCAAGATAAGCAAACTTAGGGATGACATGCCAGCAACAAACGCTGACTCTACACATTCAAGTATATCGGACCAAATTATGAAAAACTAGAATTGTACTTTTGAATTCCGTAAACTCAGTGTGGAAGAGGTGAACAAATCATTGTTGTCTATCAACAATGACAAGCCACCGGGGTCTGACAATCTAGATGGAAAAGTACTGAGGATAATAGCAGACGATATTGCCACATCTTCAATTTAAGCCTACTAGAGAGTGTGTGCCCTCAGGCCTGGAGGGAGGCTAAAGTCATGCAGCTAATCAAGAATAGTAAAGCCCCCTTTACAGGCTCAAATAGCCGACCAATCAGCCTGTTACCGACCCTTAGTAAACTTCTGGAAAAATTGTGTTTGACCAGATACAATGATATTTTACAGTAAACAAATTGACAACATAATTTCAGCATGCTTATAGGGAAGGACACTCAACAAGCACAGCACTTACACAAATGACTGATGATTGGCTGAGAGAAATTGATGATAAAATGATGGTGGGGGCTGTCTTGTTAGACTTCAGTGCAGCTTTTGACATTATTGATCATAGTCTGCTGCTGGAATAACGTATGTGTTATGGCTTTACACCCCCTGCTATAATGTGGATAAATAGTTACTTGTCTAACAGAACACAGAGGGTGTTCTTTAATGGAAGCCTCTCAAACATAATCCAGTTAGAGTCAGGAATTCCCCAGGGTAGCTGTTTAGACCCCTTGCTTTTTCCAATGTTTACTAACGACATGCCACTGACTTTGAGTAAAGCCAGAGTTTCTATGTATGCGGTTGACTCAACACTATACACGCCAGCTACTACAGTGACTGAAGTGACTGCAACACTCAACAAAGAGCTGCAGTTTGTTTCAGAGTGGGTGGCAAGGAATAAGTTAGCCCTAAATATTTATAAAAGCATTGTATTTGGAACAAAACATTCACTAAACCCTAAACCTAAACTAAATATTGTAATAAATAATGTGGAAATTGAGCAAGTTGAGATGCTTAAACTGCTTGGAGTAACACTAGATTGTAAACTGTCATTGTCAAAACATATGCAGTAGTAGAAAAAATTGCGCCAACAGTTTTTGCCTTCTCACCAAGCTGCTTGCCTATTGTCCTGTAGCCCATCCCAGCCTTTTGCAGGTCTACAATTGTATCCCTGATGTCCTTACACAGCTCTCTGGTCTTGGCCATTGTGGAGAGGTTGGAGTCTGTTTGATTGAGTGTGTGGACAGGTGTCTTTTATACAGGTAACGAGTTCAAACAGGTGCAGTTAATACAGGTAATGAGTGGAGAACAGGAGGGCTTCTTAAAGAAAAACTAACAGGTCTGTGAGAACCGGAATTCTTACTGGTTAGTAGGTGATTAAATACTTATGTCATGCAATAACATGCTAATAATTTACTTAAAAATCATACAATCTTATTTTCTCCATTTTTGTTTTAGATTCCGTCTCTCACAGTTGAAGTGTACCTATGATAAAAATGACAGACCTCTACATGCTTTGTAAGTAGGAAAACCTGCAAAATCGGCAGTGTATCAAATACTTCTTCTCCCCACTGTATATCCATACACGCATGCATACATATACACATATATACATACACATACCTATATAGACATACATACTTTTTTAAAGAATATACCTTTATTATTATTCCCCGCAAACCCTACCACCGATCCCCCAATTGGAGTAAACTAATAAACACTTCTGCTTTTACCTTCAATTTATACATCTTATACACATTTTATAGACACAGTCTACTTTACAATAGTTCTCTCTTGTTTGTTCTTAGTCATTCCTCTATTTCTGATGTCCATCCAGTTTGATTTCTATTTGTAACTATGCTATTTCACAAAAGTTCCAAACCTATATACATTTTACAGATCCGGTATGCTTTACATTGATTATCTTGTTATTAGTCCCACCCTTCAGCTCCATTCAACCCCTCCCATCTATCTCTCAACATCATCCATCTCGGATTTCTATTTGTCATATATTTTTCAACTGTGCTGTGATGCTTCACAAAATAATTAAACCTTCCTATTCTCATAGCTTCTACAGATTGTAAATTAACCTGTTATGGCTGCAAGGGGCAGTATTGAGTAGCCAGTTAAATCGTGCCCATTTCAAACGGCCTCGTACTCAATTCTTGCTCGTACAATATGCATATTATTATTACTATTGGATAGAAAACACTCTCTAGTTTCTAAAACCGTTTGAATTATTTCTCTGAGTGAAACAGAAGTCATTCTGCAGCACACTTCCTGACCAGGAAGTGGAATGTCAGAAATCGATGCTCTGTTCAACTTCCTGCCTATACATGGGCATGATATGTAAGAGTCTACATACACTTCATACACCTTCCCCTGGTTGTCAAGAGGCGGTGAGAGAATTTTTTTTGTGTTTATCTTGGTCTGAGGTGGAATTAAAGCTCTTTGTTTGACGTGACCGTCCATTTCCTGTTTCTGGAGCGCGTGAAAGAGGACATGGATTTGCCTTCTGTTTTGCTCTCGTTATGGACGACTAACATCTCCGTCTTAGATTTTATTTGATACATGTGACCATATCATCGTAAAGTATGTTTTTTCAATATAGTTTAATCAGATTATTTAAATTTTTTCGGGAGTTTTGCCGTGTTCCGTTCTCTGACTTTGTTGACGTTGGAGAGATCCGTAGCACTTGGCAAGTGCCCATGCTAAATGAAGAGGGAAATTTGCCGTTCCAGATCCAAACAACGACTGTTCTGGACAAAGGACACCTTGTCCAACATTCTGACGGAAGATCACCAAAAGTAAGAAACATTTTATGATGCTATTTCTAATATCTGTCGTGCATGTGAACTGGTCGTCGGCGCCCAAGTGTTTCTGGCTATTGTGGCTACGCTAATATAATGCTACATTTTGTTTTCGCTGTAAAACATTTAATAAATCGGAAATATTGTCTGGAATCACAAGATGCCTGTCTTTCAATTGCTGTACACTATGTATTTTTCAGAAATGTTTTATGATGAGTAATTAGGTATTTGACGTTGGTGTCTGTAAATATTATGGCTGCTTTCGGTGCAATTTCTGATTGTAGCTGAAATGTAAACTATGATTTATACCTGAAATATGCAAATTTTTCGAACAAAACATATGCTATACAATAAATATGTTATCAGACTGTCATCTGATGAAGTTGTTTCTTGGTTAGTGGCTATTTATATCTTTATTTGGTCGAATTTGTGATAGCTACTGATGGAGTAAAAAACTGTTGGAGTAAAAAAGTGGTGTCTTTTGCTAACGTGGTTAGCTAATAGATTTACATATTTTGTCTTCCCTGTAAAACATTTTAAAAATCGGACATGTTGGCTTGATTCACAAGATGTGTACCTTTCATATGCTGTATTGGACTTGTTAATGTGTGAAAGTTAAATATAAAAAAAAATATATATTTTGAATTTCGCGCCCTGCACTTTGAGCTGGCTGTTGTCATAAGTGTACCGACGTCGGGCTTGCACGCCAAACAGGTTAAAAATATTTTTTTTTGCTAAAATAATAATTCTATTATTGATTGATTGACTATGGCTTTTCAAATCACCCAGTATTGCTATCTGTAGCGTTAGTTCTAGGCAAATGTTGCAATTTTTCAGCCATTCCTGGACCTGTGACCAAAAACGAGCTACATATGGACAATACCAAAATAAATGATCTATTGACTCTGCCTCCTCACAGCAGAATCTGCAGAGCTGGGAAGATTGTATCCCCCATATATATAACATTCTATTAGTTGCAATAATTTTGTATAGTAATTTAAATTGAAAAATTTGAAGTTTTGAATCCGGCGTTGTTTTGCGTATCAATTCATAAACCATGTGCCATGGAATGGGTACATCGAAAATCTCTTCCCAACTATTTTGCAATTTATATGGCACAGCTGTCAGTGTTTTGGTCCTTAAATGAAATTGGTATATGTTTTTAGTTATCACACTTTTCTTTAACCATTTATGTTCTTTAATACAGGGCCGACATACAAGTTCCTTACTTTTTTCCCCTTCTACTTGCCTCTTCCATTTATGTGGTAATGCTGCAATTAATTGGTTGTAATTTTGGGTAGTGCAGACATTTCCATATGTCTGTGTTAGCTGCATGTGTGACATAACTCCACCAGTCCTATTTATGATATCATTCACAAAAATTATACCTTTTTTAAACATTTCTTCGATAAATACAGTTTTTTTTATCAATTAGTATATTTGAATTTAACCACAATATTTGTTGTATTATTTGTTCCGTCCTTTCAGGTGGATTAAACTGAAATTGCAACCAACTTTCTAAATTGCAACCAACTTTCTAAGGCATAAGATATTTTGGAGATTATTTCCTTTTCAAACAACCGAAAGTGAGCAGGTGTAATCTGAATAAAGGGGAAAAGGCCCTTCTTGAATATAGGATGAGACATTCGTACCAATTGACTAGAGAACCAATTTGGATTTAAGTATAACTTTTGTATGACTGATGCCTTTAGTGAGAGGTCTAATGCTTTAATATTTAATCATTTCTGCCCACCGAATTCATATTCGTTTATAAATAGGCCCTTTTAATTTTATCTGGCTTGCCGTTCCAAATAAAATTGAATATCTTTTGTTCATATAATTTAAAAAGGAGCTTACTAGGTGTAGGCAAAACCATAAGCAAATAGGTAAACTGTGATATAACTAAAGAGTTAATCAGGGTGATTTTTCCACAAATAGACAGGTATTTTCCTTTCCATGTAGCAAGATCTTATCTATTTTTGCTAACTTTCTATAACAATTTATTGGAGTGAGATCATTTCTTTCTTTTGGGATTTGTATACCGAGTATGTCCACATCTCCGTCAGACCATTTAATTGGTAAACTACATGGTAATGTAAAATGTGCATTTTTTAGTGATCCAATACGTAATATGGTATATTTATCATAATTTGGTTTTAATCCAGAGAGGATAGCAAAAGTATCTAGATTCTCTAAGAGGCCGTGGAGAGACTCTAATTGTGGTTTAAAAAGAAAACATGAATCATCAGCGTACAATGACACCTTAGTTTTTAAGCCACGGATTTCTAATCCCTTAATATTATTGTTTGATCTAATCTTAGCAGCTAACATTTCGATGGCAATAATAAATAGATATGCCGATAGTGGACAACCTTGTTTTACTCCTCTAGATAGTTTAAAACTTTCCTAGATGTAGCCATTATTTACTATTTTACACCTATGGTTACTATACATAACCTTAACCCATTTTATAAGAGATTCCCCAAAATTGAAATGTTCTAGGCATTTATATATAAACTCCAGTCTTACTTTATCAAAAGCCTTTTCAAAATCAGCTATGAAAACCAGGCCTGGTGTTCCCGATATTTCATAGTGTTCTATTGTTTCCAGTACTTGTCTTATATTATCTCCAATGTATCGTTCATGTAAAAAACCTGTTTGATTAGGATGAATAATATCTGACAATACTTTTTTAATTCTATGCGCCAAGCATTTTGCTAGGATTTTTCCATCACAACACTGAAGTGTAAGAGGTCTCCAATTTTTTAAATGAACTGGATCTTTATATATACCACTTGGGTCCTGTTTCAGTAATAATGATATCAGACCTTCTTGTTGCGTGTCTGATAATCTACCATTTATATAGGAGTGGTTAAAACAAGCTTATAATGGTCCTTTGAGTATATCAAAAAAAAGTTTTGTATACTTCCACCGCTCTGCCTTCTTAACAACACTATCAACAAGGCAGGTCCTACAGGCCATAGTTTTGTTGCACCTTGACTACTGTTCAGTCGTGTGGTCAGGTGCCACAAAAAAGGACTAAGGAAAATTGCAACTGGCTCAGGACAGGGCAGCATGGCTGGCCCTTGGATATACAAAGAGAGCCAATAATAATAATATGCATGTCAATCTCTCCTGGCTGAAAGTGGAGGAGAGATTGACTCCATCACTACTTTTATTTATGAGAGGTATTGACATGTTGAATGCACCGAGCTGTTTGTCTAAACTACTGGCACACAGCTCGGACACCCATTCATACCCCACAAGACATGCCACAAGAGGTCTCTTCACAGTCCCCAAGTCCAGAACAGACCATGGGAGGCACGCAGTACTACATAGAGCCAGAGCCATGGAACTCTACTCCACATCAAGTAACGGATGCAAGCAGTAAAATTTGATTTAAAAAACAGATTAAAAACACCTTATGGAACAGTGGGAACTGTGAAGCAACACAAACATTGGCACAGACACATGCATACACACACACACACACACATACGATAACATATGCACTATACATACACATGGATTTAGTACTGTAGATATATGGTAGTGGTGGAGTTGGGGCCTGAGGGCACACAGTGTGTTGTAAAATCTGTGAATGTATTGTAATGTTTTAAAATTGTATAACTGCCTTAATGTTGCTAGTCCCTAGGAAGAGTAGCTGCTGCCAAAGCAGCAGCTAATGAGGATCCATAATAAATACAATTTAATACGATACAATTATAATATGCTAGTTGAAAGCAATTCAATAAAGCAATTCAGAAAACCTCTATTTTGATTCCATGGCAAATACTGAGAGGGAAATGATGAAATAACAACAGAATTAAATACAGACATTCAAGCATATGACATTACTCTGAGTTGGTAATCAAATGAAAACAAAACTAACATTGGAATAGCTTTTGAATGTCATTATCATTATTCTTATTTCAAGGTCGTTCTATGATCACAGGAATATTTTATGGCATTGATATGAAGGCCCCATAGTACAGTACGGGATGATTCAAGTCCTATTGTAAATGTGTTTGGCTTCATTGTAATATTTTTGAACCCATTGTGCTCTAAGAAAGTATAACTCTCACTCACATATGCATTGTTTTTTCTGTCATGTACTGTACGGCTAATGAAGAAGACGCTCAATTCTAAAGTTGGCCCTATCCACAGGAGTTGATCATGTCTTGGTGTTCTCCATGCCTTGCCTTGGCACAGCCCAACTTGATAACTGATTCACAGGATTACCTTGCCCAGTAATAGAAAGCCCATTTACTAATTATATTTTGGCATGGAAAATATTGACAGAAGCTTTCTGGGGCTTTCAGGAACACCTAAATCAGATTCCATTTACACTAAAATGACACATGATATCAATCAGTTGGGTCAGAATCCTCCGTTACCCGGAACTGATTGATGGGTCCTGGCAGTGAATGATTGTGTTTGTGTCAGCGGGTGTCCAACCTAATCGCCTGAGTGCAGACCCCTGTTACCATTTTATCGCAGGCACCAAGGGAAATGCCATTTGCTTTCTGTGACCTGTCTCACTCAGGTGCATAGTAAGCCGGGATATTTGATATGCAAAAGATATGTCATATCGTACTATATCAAAATCAAAACTTAAACCAAAAATGTTTCAACTCCTCATCTCCACCCAAGACGTTGCAGAACTATGTAGTGGATATTACGATTTCTTTGCTGGCTTCAGCTGCAGCATTGACTATATGAGAAAAATGTATGTGTCACCACATATGCGATAACTCAGTGGCCGTGTGATTAGAGTGTCCGCCCTGAGATTGGAAGGTTGTGAGTTTAATCCCATACACAAGACTGTAAAAATGGGACCTGATGCATCTCCGCTTGGCACTCAGCATTAAGGAGATAGGTTGGGGGTAAGGCCCCTCGGTAAACTAGAGGCCTGTCCACATGGTGTTCTTGCACATGAAGCTGCCTCACACTACAGAAACAGGCTCCTACCCTATGAGCCGTTCTGTCATGCAGAAGCTAAGGCTTGTGCAATGCTACTTACTTAAAGCACATATGCAGTCTCCTCACAGCACTACTAAAATGTCTTGATACAAGCAAGAGGTTACAGTAACAATAAAAATGGGCTTCGAGTTGCAAGCCAAGCAGGAGATTTCATATTACATTAAAGTGGAGCTGGCTAACTTAACTTCTCTGGGATATGTGGGACGGTAGCGTCCCACTTGGCCAAAAGCCAGAAAAAATGTAGCGCGCCAAATTCAAATATATTACTATAAAAATCAATCTTTCATGAAATCAAACATGAAAGACACCAAATTAAAGCTACACATGTTGTGAATCCAGCCAACATATCTGATTTCAAAAAGGATTTACAGCGAAAGCACACCAAACGATTATGTTAGCTCAGTACATAGCCACAGAAAAACCATTTTCCCAGCAAAAGATAGTAGTCACAAAAAGCAGAAATAGAGATAAAATGAATCACTAACCTTTGATGATCTTCATCAGATGACACTCATAGGACATCATGTTACACAATACATGTATGTTTTGTTCGATAATGTGCATATTTATATCCACAAATCTCGGTTTACATTGGCGCCATGTTCAGAAATGCCTCCAAAATATCCGGAGAAATTGCAGAGAGCTACGTCAAATAACAGAAATACTCATCATAAACTTTGATGAAAGATACATGTTTCACATATAATTAAAGATACACTTGTTCTTAATGCAACCGCTGTGTCAGATTTTAAAAAAAAAACTTTACGTAAAAAGCACACCATGCAATAATCTGAGACGGCGCTCAAAAATAACATCATTTCTACGCCATGTTGGAGTCAACAGAAATACGAAATTACATCATAAATATTCCCTTACCTTTGATCATCTTCATCAGAATGCACTCCCAGGAATCCTAGTTCCACAATAAATCGTTGTTTTGTTCGATAATGTTACTTAATGTTACTTAATTATGTTACTTAATTTTTGTTCGATAATGTTACTTAATAATGTCACTTAATTTTTGTTCGATAATGTTACATTACTTATGTCTAAGTAGCTACTTTTGATAGCATGTTTAGTGCACATGTCCAAACGCTCGCGCAGATGCAGGCGAACTCGGACGAAAACTTCAAAAAGTTATATAACAGGTCGAATATTTAGGTAGGCTTTTTCCCCACCTGCATTTGTGGGATATTGTTTGTGTCAGTGTGTTTGGGCACTACGACTTCACGTTCTTTGTAAGTTTTGTTGTTGTGTTTCTAGTTTCACTTTGTATTAAAAAGATGTGGAACCCAATGCACGCTACGCCTTGATCCGCTCATTTTGAAGAATGTGATAGAATATCCCACCCACGCAGGACGAAGCAGCGTGTAAATGAGGTAAAGGAGTTTTGGACTTGGGAGGACATGAGAGGACATGAGACCCTTCCTTGGTGGGAGTCGCCAAGGAGCATAGGGGGACAGCGACGACGCCGGGGACCGCGGCCACAGAAACCCCAAGATTTTTGGGGGGAGGGGGCACATGGAGCGGTCGGCGGAGCAGCGGGGAGTGCCAGAGCCCGAATGGCAAACTCTGGAGGAGTACCGAGGGATACCGGAGAGAGGTTTTGGCGAGGAGTATGCACCTGAAGAGCGCCTTCTCAGCCCGGTACCATCTGTGCCGGCTCCACGCACCAGGCCACCAGTGCGCCTCCCCTGTCCGGTACGTCCTGTGCCTGCTCCCTGCACTCGCCCTGAAGAGCCAGAGACCGTCAGGGAAGTGATGGAGAAGTTGGGAGAGAGAGAGAGGAGAGAGATGTTGGTTTGGTGTGTTCGGCATCGCATTGGCCCTGAAGAGCATGTAACCAGTCTGGTACAACCTGTACCGGCTCCACGCACCAGGTCTCCAGTGCACCTCCCCAGTCCGGTATGTCCTGTGCCTCCTCCTCGCACTCGCCCTGAGGTGCGTGTCACCAGTCTGGTGCCACCTGTGCCGGATCCACGCATCAGGCCTCCAGTGCACCTCCCCAGCCCGGTACGTCCGGTGCCAGCTCCCCGCACTCTCCCTGAAGTGTGTGTCACCAGTCCGGTACCACTTGTGCCGGCTCCAAGCACCAGGCCTCCAGTGCGTCTCCCCAGCCCGGTGCGTCCGGTGCCGGCTCCCCTCACCCGCCCTGAAGTGCGTGTCACCAGTCCGCTGCCACCTGTGCCGGTTCCACGCAACAGGCCTCCAGTGCGCCTCCACAGTCTAGCTCCAAGGCCAGAGCCTTCCTCTGCGCCGGTGCCCAGTCCATGCATGGCGTCCAGTCCCGCTCCATGGCAGGAGCCTTCCTCTGCGCCGGTGCCCAGTCCAGGCACGGCGTCCAGTCCCACTCCAAGGCCGGAGCCTTCCTCTGTGCTGATGCCCAGTCCAGGCACGGCATCCAGTCCCGCTCCATGGCAGGAGCCTTCCTCTGCGCCAATGTCTAGTCCAGGCACGGCGTCCAGTCCCCCTCCAAGGCCGGAGCCTTCCTCTGCGCCAGTGCACAGTCCAGGCATGGCGTCCAGTCCCACTCCATGGCAGGAACCTTCCTCTGCGCCGGTGCGCAGGCCGGGTGCGGCGTCCAACCCAGCTCCATGTCCGGGGCCCTCCTCTGCGCCGATGCCTATTTCGGGCATGGCGTTCTACCCGGCTCCATGGCCGTACCCGTGGTCTGGGCGGGGGCAAAGACCCGCACCGGAGCCGCCACCGACACTAGTCACCACCCCTACCCTCCCCATTTGGTTTCAGGTTTTGCGGCCAGAGTCCGCACCTTTGGGGGGGGGGGGGGGGGGGGGTACTGTCACGCCCCGACCATAGAGAACCCTCAGTTCTCTATAGTGTTTAGGTCAGAGCATGACTGGGGAGTTGTCTAGTTTTTAGATTTCTAGGTTGGTGGTTTGTGTGGTTCCCAATTGGAGGCAGCTGGTAATCGTCGCCTCTAATTGGGGATCGTATTTAGGTAGGCTTTTTCCCCACCTGCATTTGTGGGATATTGTTTGTGTCAGTGTGTTTGGGCACTATGACTTCACGTTCTTTGTAAGTTTTGTTGTTTTGTTTCTAGTTTCACTTTGTATTAAAAAGATGTGGAACTCAATGCATGCTGCGCCTTGGTCCGCTCATTTTGAAGAACGTGACAGAAATAAAGAGTGAAATGAAACCAAACCAGGCTGCAGAGAGAGGAGAGCTGCCATCCATACTGTGTGTTTGTCAGAGAGAGTGCATAGGACTCAACGTATAATTTGTGGGCTTTTGATTTAAGGTTCTATTCCATTGAAGGCTGTGATTGCTGATACTCTCCCCCTGCATCTTCACACCTCCGCTGCCTAAAAGTATGGCCCTCTGGGCTCTAAGGGAGGCAGATCCCCCTCATTAAGAGCGCAAATGGCAACATGAAGTGCATCAACCTGACAAGCAGCCCCAAGTCCCGAGGGAACCCGTTGGTAAACCGCCGTCTACAAAGCTTGCTTTCTGTGTAGATTGACCCTCTGCTGTCTTTGTCTTAGCGGGCCCCATCGATAAATCAAAGACTGCAACCACTATCTCTCTCTCCTTTTTTTCTTACCTTGAATAGAGCGCCGTTGCTCATGGGGGAAATAGGGATTACGTGAATGAATAGCTAATGGTTCACCAGACTGCACAGAGCAGATAAACCAAGTGGAATTGTGAAACGATGTGATGTGATCGTCAGGCTCTTTTAACACGTAGTCCTAGCAAGAGACTTTCAATTATTCAACCTTTATTTGCCCTTGAAGTCTACATGAGTCTTGTCAGTTTGTTCCTGTGTTAGCAGGGGATGTCTGGCCTGTTCAGGCGAGGATGTGGCTATCGCCTCCATTTCACTTCATAGTGTTTTGGGAGCTGTGTATAAAGGCCAAAGCAAGAGTCCTCCACTGACAAATGGACCCGGTGTGCATTTTTATAACAGACCTTTAAAGCCGTAAAATCAAAGAGGCTCCAGTCTGTTGACTACAGGAAAGGGAAATGATGAGATGATGATACCGGTAGGTGCATACAAGCGTGTGACACTGTGTGTGTGCGTGTGTGTGTGTGCGTGTGCACATATGTGTGTGTTCGTGTGTGTGTTTACTGTATGTGTGTATATCTGCAGGGTTGGGTTGGTTACTTTCTAAATGTAATCCGTTACAGTTACTAATTAGCTGACCAAAATTGTAGTCACTTACTTAACTTTTGGATTATTCAAACTCAGCAAAAAAAATTTGCAAACATCCTTTCTGAATTTAAAAGTAATCTAAGAAGTAATCATTTAGTTTAAAAATATATATTCTAGCTGGCAACGTAACTGCTTAAAGGTGCATTTAAAAAAAAAATCAGATTACATGTGCTCTCCAAACCTACATGTGTGTGTTGGGAAGTTTTCAGTTGACAAACATACAAGCTGATGAACTGAGGCATATCTCTGAGTGTAACCTACAAGTAGGCAAAGTTGTGCTGGCACATGCAAAAAATGCAACCACAGCTAATTAATCTGGCGGAAATGCCTGCAACTCCCTCTGAAATGCATTTGCAGTATTTAATAGTTAGTAATTGACTCTTATCCTGTGAAATGTGAAATGCAGAGAGTCCCTCCGTGGGGAAGACTTCCTGTGGAGAGAGCTAAACTGTGAGGTAATGCTGTTGAGAAGAGAGGTTTTACTTTTTAAAGCAAAGCCAAGAGATTGCAGAAAAGTTGTATGTGTTGTGCTGAGACTCATACATCACATATACAGGCCCGATACTCAAGCATACAGATACACCTGAGACTGGATGGAGCCTATTGACTGGATCAGTCACCCGGTAGAGCAGTTATCCCTGGTGGTCCAGGGGTAGCTCCACCATTGAACAACTCCTGCCAGTGAGCACAGCTTGACCACTTATATTTAGGAAGCACTACCGTCTGTCCCAAAACAACTCAAGCTGTGTTCTCCCCTGGGCATCCTGTTAGCTCATCCTCCCACTGCCTCATCTAAAATGTAAGGCTGTGACCTTTCAGCGTGGCCCGCGCTGTTTGTCCTTTGCGGAGTGCTGTACCTTGACCTTTCCAGTCCCTTTAGCCCCAGCAGGTAAACAATTAGAGGCTACTTAGATTATCACAGCCAACATGGCGGAGTGAATTGGATGAACTAGAGTTTCTAATGATGACTTTGCTCTCAGATCCCTCAGGTAGTTGAGGCAGGCCGGTAAATGGGAGGACACGTACTTGAAGAATCTGGGAGGGAATGAGAAAGTGCCTATGGTGGTCTTTAGATTGTTAGGTAGTGCACTGTTTACAGATGCACGATGGGAGGGAGTCCAAGGCGGGAGAGGACTGGTGGAGACACCACCTCTCTCTCCATCTCTCTCTCTCTCTCGCTGAGCAATGTTAACTAAGTGCACAATCCAGGTCTGATTATTCAGTCTGTCAAGTCAAGGCCAGGGAAAGGGATATTTTCCAACTTGTGGCGGCAGAAGATTCTATCAAAGAACGAGGGGTGTTCAGATTCGCTGAACAGTTTTGTGGGAGAAAAAAAAGTATTCCTCGACACTCGCACATCTTTCTTCTCTCGCTTGACGAGTCTTAGTGTCTGTCATGTATAAAAAGTGAGGGCGAGAGAGAGAGACAGAGAGAGAGAGAGAAGGAGGAAAAAAGAAAGTGTGGCAGACACCCTGGTTTTTGTTCGTTGTCATTGCGAGATTAGAATGTGCCCTCTGATTAAAGGCAAGGTCGTCCCTGGAGACCACAAAGCTTTTTAAGATCCCACCTCCGACCTGCACCAGCACCAGCCTAATGCACCTGGGACAACACACACAGCTCCTTCTAATTGCCACAATTCTCTTTTTCTTCAGTGGGAGAGTTGGCAATGTTCATGTGCATGAGTGAGTGATACGATGAGTCATAAAAGACTCACGTTTGGCAGGAGGTGAAACAAAAGCTGTGCTCCTCTCTATCCAAGACGACTGAGGGGAGGAGACTTGAAGAAGCTCCATGTTGCTACCTGAACCATTGCATCAGAAACAGGAAGCAACTAGCTAGCTAAGCCTTCAGAGGTGTGACAGCAGTGGGTGTTGTGTAACAGCGGAACCATCCAATCCTGTTTTATACATGACCGCCTTTCTGCTTTTAATGACCTTTTGCCCTGTGAGGGCTGGTGTGGAGACTACAGGAGTTATCTCCGCAAATCTCACTCTCTTACTCAGGTTTACTGCCACTCCTGTGAGACCCAAGCTTTAGCTACTATACAAGGATTATTTTACCATAACCTGTTGTATTTGGAGTATGTGACAAATAAAATGTGATTTGATGTGATTTGTCCTAACTCACATGGTTATGCATTAATCATTGGAATACTTTTTCAGTAGATAACTGATATACACACAATGGAAAATATGTAAAGCATTGTTTTTACTGATGGTATTTTAGCATAACGCTAAAGCTGCTGGCATCATCAGTACATCAATGTACTGCATATGGCGCTGACTGAAAACATAGGCTGTGTTTACTCTGAAATCCCTGTACACATATTCCTTCAATGTACACAGCTATTGGTTGTTTGTCCCTCTAAAAATGCGCCTTTGACTTTCATAGTTCCACATCCGCTCACACAAACTGAGCGCCCCTATGCCTCTTTTGGAGGAGGCACTCACTCCCGCAATGCACCAAAGGTCAGCGGACTTAATTTATTTATTTCACTCTCTCTCCCTGTTGCTCTCTCTCTCTCTCTCTCTCTCTGTCTCTGTTTCTGTCACCTCTCCTCCGTTCCCTCCCAAGAATTCCGTAGTGCAAAGTCCACTTTATCACTTTGATGAACCTGCTCCCTCTTCAAGGAAAGCCCATTTACATGTCCTAGATAAAATAAAGACAAATGCCCCCCCCCCCCCCCCCCCCCCCCCCCCCGGGTTTTATGTTTAGGGTGATGCCGAGTGACAGCTTGATAAAAGAAGGTTAAGGGATCCTGCGAAGCTGTCAGTCAATCCGGAGAAGCTGTCAGTCATGTCCGGAGAAGCTGTCAGTCACGTCCGGAGAAGCTGTCAGTCACGTCCGTGACGGATCGGTGACAAAGGGGTCAAGGCTGCAATGGAGAAGGTGGCAGAGGAATGGAAATTGTCCACCAGAATTTCTGCTGTCTCTACAGGTGAAGTGGATTGATGATTGCCCAGGTGTTCATGCAGGGACACGGCAGCCATGTTTGAATGAAGCCAGATGTCTGAGAAGAGACAGTGGGAATGTGACTATAAGGAGAATGTTTGCTGGAAGGAGAAAAGGGATGATGTGTTATACCTTTTTTTCCTGCTTAATTAATACCCTAAGACTGAGCTCCATTGTTTTATGAAAGAACACTCTCTGAATGCAGTGTCCATCATAGACAGCCCTAAACATAAACTTTTGGTTGCTGAAGGGTACTCTGTGCATAGAGAGGGGGAAATGTTGTCCTTAGACAAGGTCGACAAGAAATGGAGACAATTCCCATACATACCACTACACCATATTATCTCTTTGTTACATATTACCTGAATAAGTGGAGAAATGACAATGGAAAACAGGATCAGTGTCTTTAAACAGAAGTGGTCCACAGGGCTGCATGAGGTTATTCTGCTGTACATGTCCACTGTTTTCTCAGATGGGTTGATTGACCTTGAATAAAGCTGTGAAAAGTAGTCTCGGTGGAATGAGGGAGCGTGGGAGGGAGAAGAACAATTCGCCTCGCCGTGAGTAATTCCCCCGGCCCCACTCATCCATATCTGGACCAGATAGATCTGCACTCTCACTGCAGAATTATGTACTGTATGCTCCAAGCACAGAGAAAAAACTCCGTACAGCTGCAAAGGCTTTGGCCGCTGGCCATTTCTCTGTTCGACTGCCATATCTCAAATAGGCCATATTCTATATTTGAGTCCATTCTTGTTTGGATCAATCTGAAAATGTGCTCTAATTATGTTGGTTTTCCAATGCAACTTTTAGATATGAGGATACAAAGGATAGTGCTAACCGTAGTTATCCTCCAATGTGGATTCTACATTTGATTGTTATTGAGCTTTTGTGTTGCCTAACTTTCAAACAGACACAGCTGGATACCTAGGATAAAAGTAGAGCCACAAGCAAAAAACATATCAGAGGCTTTGTGTGTTTGTTTGATGTAAAGAACACCCTCAGCGATCATCTTTTTCCTAATAAATATTAGAGACGTGGCTCCAAACATCTAAACAGCTGGACTCCACTGCATGCTCATGGTGTGCACTCTCTAACTGCAGTACTGCAGTGTGTGTGTGTGTGTTTGTGTGTGCAGACGCTGTTGTGTCCTCAGACTCTGGCCAGTGTGGGTTAATGTGTCTAACAGATCCATGCTCTCCTAACCATCATTACAGGCCTCCACCATATTAACACTGGGCTAAACATCTCCACTGGTGCTTCCTCTAGCCTAAACACACCTTCCACACCCAAAGGGCCAGGTTGGCTGGCCTCAATGTACCTCAGTGTGGCATACCAAACAGAACATCAATGCCATAATAACAGCAACGTATCCCACAAGTATATCTCACTGGCCTTCTGTTGGTCATTGGGTCTCTGGAGGTGGCACATATATTAACTATTTCTGATGAAAAGCTGATTTTTTTCATAAGATGGGGTTCAAGTCTGAGCTCTGGCTGGGCCACTCAATAATCTTCGCCTGAATCTGTGGTCCTGAGGACTCTGGAGCAGGTTTTTATCAGACCTCTCTGTACCTTGCGCCATTCATCTTTTCTTTGAAAGCACTCAGGACTTCCAACTGGGGCTTAAGTTCACCTTCCAAAAGGACAACAAACCTAAGCGAACACCCAAGACAACGCAGAAGTGGCTTCGGGACAAGTCTCTGAATGTCGTTGAGTGGCCCAGCCAGAGACCGGACTTGAACCCAATCGAACATCTCTTGAGAGACCTGAAAATGACTGTGTACCGACGTTTCCCATCCAACCTGACAGAGCTTGAGAGGATTTGCAGAAAATAATGGGAGAAACTCACCAAATACAGGTGTGCCAATCTTGTAGCGTCATACCCGAGAAGACTTGAGGCTGTAATCACTGCCAAAGGTACTTCAACTATGTTTTTGTATTATTTTTTTATTTCACATTTATTTAACCAGGTAAGCTAGTTGAGAACAAGTTTACAACTGCGACCTGGCAAAGATAAAGCAAAGCAGTGCGACACAAACAACAACACAGAGTTACATGGAATAAACAAGCGTACAGTCAATAACACAATAGAAAAAATACTTATGTAAATGTGATATTTCAGTAATAATATATTTTTTTTAAACAGCAATATTTTGATCAATTTTAGAATAAGGCTGTAACAAAACACAATGTGTAAAAGTAAACGGGTCTGAATACTTTCCAAATGCACTGTATATACAGTCCTGTGCCTTGTTCCACATTTTGTTGTATTACAGACTGAATTCAAAATTGATTAAATACTGTATTTTTTTCTCACCCTTCTACACACAATACCCTATAATGAGAAAAAATGTCTTTAGATATTTTAAATACAGAAATATCTATTTACATAAGAATTCACACCCCTGAGTCAATACTTTATAGAATCACCTTTGATAGCAATTACAGCTGTGAGTCTTTCTGGGTAAGTCTCTAAGAGCTTTCCACACGTGGATTGTGCAACATTTGCCCAATATTATTTTCAAAATTCTTCAAGCTCTATCAAATTGGTTGTTGATCATTGCTAGAAAACCATTTACAGGTCTTGACATAGATTTTCAAGTAGATTTAAGTCAAATCTGTAACTCAGGAACATTCAGTGCCATCTTGGTAAGCAACTTCAGTGTAGATATGGCCTAGTGTTTTAGGTTATTGTCCTGCTGAAAAGTGAATTAATCTCCCAGTGTCTGGTAGACAGCAGACTGAACCGGGTTTCCTCTAGGATTTTGCCGGTGCATACAGTAGTTCCATTCCGTTTATTTTTTATCCTGAAAAACTCCCTAGTCCTTAACGATTTAATTAAAGCCACCACTATGCTTGAAAATATAAAAAGTGTTACTCAGTAATGTGTTGTATTGGATTTTATCCAAACGTATTCAGGACAAAAAGTTCAATTTTTTTCAGTATTACTTTAGTACCTTGTTGCAAACAGGATCCACGTTTTGGAGTATTTGTATTCTGTAAAGGCTTCCTTCTTTTCACTCAGTCAATTAGGTTAGTATTAGGCAGTAACTACAATGTTGTTGATCCATCATCAGTTTTCTCCGATCACAGCCATTAATCTCTGTCACTGTTTTAAAGTCACCACTCTG
The DNA here is from genome assembly GCF_016432855.1 of Salvelinus namaycush. NCBI lineage: Eukaryota > Metazoa > Chordata > Actinopteri > Salmoniformes > Salmonidae > Salvelinus > Salvelinus namaycush. The sequence continues at coordinate 25,711,780 of NC_052340.1, read as the reverse complement.
AGTGGTTATCTTCCTCTCCGGCAAATGAGTTAGGAATCTGACCACGACTCCATTTTGTTGCTCCCAGCATATAGACAGAAACTAAAACAGGAAACGCCCGTGCTCAGGTCTGTTCAACGCTGGTCCGAACTTTCGGATTCCACGCTTCAAGATTGCTTCAATCACGTGGACTGGGATATGTTCCGCATAGCGTCGGACAATAACATTGATGAAAACGCTGATTCGGTGAGCGAGTTTATTAGCAAGTGCATCGGTGATGTTGTACCCACAGCGTCTATTAAAACATTCCCCAACCAGAAACCGTGGATCGATGGCAGCATTTGCGCAAAACTGAAAGTGCGAACCACTGCTTTTAATCAGGGCAAGGTGACCGGAAACATGACCGAATACAAACAGTGTGGCTATTCCCTCCGCAAGGCAATCAAACAAGCTAAGCGTCAGTATAGAGACAAAGTAGAGTCGCAATTCAACGGCTCAGACACGAGAGGTATATGGCAGGGTCTACAAAAGGAAAACCAGCCCCGTCGCGGACCACGATGTCTTGCTCCCAGATAAACGAAACAACTTCTTTGCTCGCTTTGAGGACAACACAGTGCCACTGACACTGCCCGCTACCAAAACCTGCGGGCTCTCCTTCACTGCAGCCAACGTGAGTAAAACATTTAAACGTGTTAACCCTCGCAAGGCTGCCGGCCCAGACGGCATCCCCAGCCGCGCCTTCAGAGCATGTGCAGACCAACTGACTGATGTATTTACGGAGATATTCAATCAATCTTTATCCTAGTCTGCTGTTCCCACATGCTTCAAGAGTGACACCATTGTTCCTGTTCCCAAGAAAGCGAAGGTAACTGAGCTAAATGACTATCGCCCCGTAGCACTCACTTCCGTCATCATGAAGTGCTTTGAGAGACTAGTCGAGGACCATATCACCTCCACCCTACCTGACACCCTAGACCCACTCCAATTTGGCACTTACCGCCCCAATAGGTCCACAGACGACGCAATCGCAATCACACTGCACACAGCCCTAACCCATCTGGACAAGAGGAATATCTATGTAAGAATGCTGTTCATCGACTACAGCTCAGCATTCAACACCATAGTACCCTCCAAACTCGTCATTAAGCTCGAGACCCTGGGTCTCAACCCCGCCCTGTGCAACTGGGTCCTGGACTTCCTGACGGGCCACCCCCAGGTGGTGAGGGTAGGTAGCAACATCTCCACCCCGCTGATCCTCAACACTGGGGCCCCACAAGGGTGCGTTCTCAGCCCTCTCCTGTACTCCCTGTTCACCCATGACTGCGTGGCCATGCACGCCTCCAACTCAATCATCAAGTTTGCAGACGACACTACAGTGGTAGGCTTGATTACCAACAACGACGAGACTGCCTATAGGGAGGAGGTGAGGGCCCTCGGAGTATGGTGTCAGGAAAATAACCTTCCACTCAATGCCAACAAAACAAAGGAGATGATCGTGGACTTCAGGAAACAGCAAAGGGAGCAGCCCCCTATCCACATCGATGGGACAGTAGTGGAGAAGGTGGAAAGTTTTAAGTTCCTCGGCATACACATCACGGACAAACTGAAATGGTCCACCCACACAGACAGCGTGGTGAAGAAGGCGCAGCAGCGCCTCTTCAACCTCTGGAGGCTGAAGAAATTCGGCTTCTCACCAAAAACACTCACAAACCTTTACAGATGCACAATCGAGAGCATCCTGTCGGGCTGTATCACCGCCTGGTACGGCAGTTGCTCCACCCACAACCGTAAGGCTCTTCAGAGGGTAGTGAGGTCTGCACAACGCATCACTGGGGGCAAACTACCTGCCCTCCAGGACACCTACACCACCCGATGTCACAGGAAGGCCAAAAAGATCATCAAGGACAACAACCACCCGAGCCACTGCCTGTTCACCCCGCAACCATCCAGAAGGTGAGGTCAGTTCAGGTGCATCAAAGCAGGGACCGAGAGACTGAAAAACAGCTTCTATCTCAAGGCCATCAGACTGTTAAACAGCCATCACTAACATTGAGTGGCTGCTGCCAACATACTGACTCATCTCTACCCACTTTAATAATGTAAAATTGATGTAATAAATGTATCACTAGCCACTCTAAACAATGCCACTTTATATAATGTTTACATACCCTACATTACTCATCTCATATGTATATACTGTACTCTATACCATCTACTGCATCTTGCCTATGCCGTTCGGCCATCGCTCATTCATATATTTTTATGGACTCTTATTCATTCCTTTACACTTTTGTGTATAAAGTTGTTGTGAAATTGTTAGGTTAGATTACTTGTTAGATATTACTGTATGGTCGGAACTAGAAGCACAAGCATTTTGCTACACTCGCATTAACATGTGACAAATAAAATGTTATTTTATTTTATTTATACAGTTGAAGTCGGAAGTTTACATGCACTTTAGGCAAATACATTTAAACTCAGTTTTTCAAAATTCCTGACATTTAGTCCTAGTAAAAATTCCCTGTCTTAGGTCAGTTAAAGTCACCACTTTATTTTAAGAACGTGACATGTCAGAAAAATAGTAGAGAGAAGGATTTATTTCAGCTTTATTTCTTTCATCACATTCCCAGTTGGTCAGAAGTTTACATACACTCAATTGGTATTTGGTAGCATTGCCTTTAAATTGTTTATCTTGGGTCAAACGTTTCGGGTAGCCTTCCACAAGCTTCACACAATAAGTTGGGTGAATTTTGGCCCATTTCTTCTGACAGAGCTGATGTAACTGAGTCAGGTTTGTTGGATCCTTGCTCACACATGCTTTTTCAGTTCTGCCCACAAATTTTCTACAGGATTGAGGTCAGGGCTTTGTGATGGCCACTCCAATACCTTGACTTTGTTATCCTTAAGCCATTTTGCCACAACTTTGGAAGTATGCTTGGGGTCATTGTTAATTTGGAAGACCCATTTGTGACCAAGCTTTAACTTCTTGACTGATGTCTTGATATGTTGCTTCAATATATCCACATAATTGTCCTGCCTCATGATGCCATCTATTTTGTGAAGTACACCAGACCCTCCTGCAGCAAAGCACCCCCACAATATGATGCTGCCCTCCCGTGCTTCATGGTTGGGATGGTGTTCTTTGGCTTGCAAGCTTCCCCCTTTTTCCCCCAAACATAACAATGGCCAAACAGTTCTATTTTTGTTTCATCAAACCAGAGGATATTTCTCCAAAAAGTACAATATTTGTCCCCATGTGCAGTTGCAAACTGTAGTCTGGCTTTTTATGGTGGTTTTGGAGCAGTGGCTTCTTACTTGCTGAGCGGCCTTTCAGGTTATGTCGACACAGGACTCGTTTTACTGTGGATAGAGATACTTTTGTACCAAGATCCTTTGCTTTTGTTCTGGGATTGATTTGCACTGTTCGTACCAAAGTACGTTCATCTCTAGGAGTCAGAAAGCGTCTCCTTCCTGAGCGGTATGACAGCTGTGTGGTCCTATGGTGTTTAAACGTGCGTACTATTGATTGTACAGATGGACGTGGTACCTTCAGGTGTTTGGAAATTGCTCCCAAGGATGAACCAGACTTGTGGAGGTCTACACATTTTTTTCTTAGGTCTGGGCTAATTTATTTTTATTATGATGATGTCAAGCAAAGAGGCACTGAGTTTGAAGGTAGGCCTTGAAATACATCCACAGGAACACCTACAATTGACTCAAATTATGTCAATTAGCCTTTCAGAAGCTTCTAAAGCCTTGACATCATTTTCTGGAATTTTCCAAGCTGTTTAAAGGCACAGTCAACTTAGTGTATGTACACTTCTTACCCACTGGAATTGTGATACAGTGAATTATAAGTGAAATAAGCTGTCTGTTAACAATTGTAGGAAAAATTACTTGTCAAACAAAAAGTAGATAGTCCTATCAACTTGCTATAACTTTAGTTTGTTAACAAGAAATGTGTGGAGTGGTTGAAAAACAAGTTTTAGTGACTCCAACCTAAGTGTATATAAACTTCCGACTTCAAATGTATTTGTAGGGACTGGGTGCATTAATACACCATCCAAAGTGTAATTAATAACTTCACCATGCTCAAAGGGATGTGCAATGTCTGCTTTCTTTATTTTGTCCTTTGTTGTGAGCCATTGGAAAACCTCCCTGGTCTTTGTGGTTGAATCTGTGTTTGAAATTCACTTCTCGGCTGAGGGATTTTACTTATCATTGTATGTGTGGGTTTTATACTGTAGATGAGGTAGTCAGTCCAAAATCATGTTGAACACTACTATTGCACACAGAATGATTCCATGGGATGTACATTGTGACTTAATCTTTACTCCTGAACTTATTTAGGCTTGCAATAACAAAGAAATTGAAAATCTTACTCACTCAAGATATTTTAGCTTTCCATTTTGAATTTCTTGTAAAAATGACAAAAAATATAATTTCACTTTAACATAGTGGAGTATTGTGTGTAGCCCAGTAAGAGAAAATCTAATTTAAATTCAGACCATAAAACACATTTTTTTTGAAAAAGTAAAGGTGTGTGAATACTTTCTGAAGGCACTATATATACATGTATATCGATTTCAGTTAGATTTTTCGCTGAAGAGCATTTAACATTTACCTGCTTAGAAATGGGAATCTGAGAAAGCAATGAAGTTCAGAGAAATTGTGACATTTTGTAGTTCAAAGACTTCTCTGCTTTTTTTGTTCGTCTCTCAGATATACATTTTTTATCAGCACATCAAACGAGGCCTCCAGATTAGGACAAAACTAAAATCTTGCACTAGGTTTGTTTAGCAGTAGGAAAGGAATAATTTTTTCTGCAAGCATCTCAAATTTTAGACAACTCTCTTTTCATTTAATATAAAACTACAGGTAAGTCTAATAATTTTGTCATTGAAGGTAAAGTATAGTATTTCAGGATGAAAACTAAAAATTTTCTTCAAAATTTCCAGGAATTCTGTCTACACTTCAACCATCTCTTTAATATGGTCTGCGGTGGTGTCTATTTGAAGATATCTAACCTTTCCATTATTGGGAATGAAGGCATATCTTGAAAATGTTTGATGGATTCAAAGGTGAATAGACCAGGGAATGTACATTATTTAAAATTCCACCCAAGTGTGTGACAAACACCAACATCCTCTCTCATTTACAAACATTTGCAAACCCTACCCCATAATGATTTACATGCTCATACACTTTAGAAATGAGGGTATGAGCAGAAAAACTGGGGGATAAAATGGCTGAGGAAAACAGCTGATGTTTGAGAAAGTGGCAACAATGCTGGGAAGCTGCCACAGAGGGTCTGTTGTGTCCAAGGAGGAGAGAGCCAGGTTATTGAGAACCAGGTTGTTCTCATTCGCTTTCCCTCACATGTTGACGGTTGCCTCGCGTGTGCCAAAGCAACTCACCATGCTATGGCCTCATTTATGCTGACATTCACATATAGCTTGGGATTCCACACAAGACATCTCAGAGAGAACGTGCATGAAGAGACCCATTCCTTGGAGGATGGAGTGGAAAGGAATGCCAAGGTTGATTTGCGACCTGTAGGTGCTTGATTAGCATTGATTCTGGAGGGGTCTCCAGTAAAAACATGTGTGCTCCTAATTGTTTCTCTGATTTTTTTATATTACTTTCACCCAAATAACTATTTTCATTTACTACAAGCAACCTGTGAAAAGAAGACAAATAGAGGGATAACAAGACTTAATTGGTGAAAACAACGTACCACACATGCAGCATGCCAGGCCTTTTGTTGAATTAGGTGGGAGAAAGGCTCTTAACTTCTCAGCAATTATGTTTACACATTACTTGCTTATTTTCTGCCTCCCTGGCAGGTACTAATTCAGCAGCCAGTGGAACATTTTTGACTTAATGAAAAACTCTCCACCGCTGGAAGCACATGCAGACTATCTTTTAATTAAAACCGAGGTAACCAGGAAATCTACTTTCATGAAGTGTAAAATGGTGAGTAATTGGGCTACAGATTGCAAAAAGCTGATTAGTGGTGTTTGAGCCATTTGCCGAGTTGAACCGTCAACAAACATACAGTACTACTACACTCTGGTAGGGGGGCAGATGCTGTTTGACACAAATGCCTTACTTTCATAGATCAAACCACCCAGATACACAGGAATAGTTGTGAATCTGGTGGATTTTTTATTTAGTCTCTCTCTCTCTGTCTATCTTCTCTCTCACTCTCTCTCTCACTCTCTCTCTCCCTCCATCAAACTCTCACTCCCTTCTCTTCCACATTGTATGCTGTTGCTCACTTGCGGCGGAGCCCCCTTGATGGTGTGCAGTGGTGGAGCTGTTGGGAAGAAGGTTAAGTCTAATGGCTGTAAGGAGAGGGAAGTGGGAAAGCTGTAGTTGAGATGGGGCTGAGGAGGAGTTGTCAGGTTTGATTTATTAAGTGCAGCTCCCTCCCTGACTGCTGGTAACTTGTCAGTCCCCACATAATGGATGTGGCTCACAGCTCGTTGTGCAGCGATTGTCTTTTTTCCCCAGACGCCAGGCTATGTGCCTCCTTTTCTTCACCTATCTTGCTTAATTTTTAATTAATTTGCTATTCACAACCCCAAACCTCTTCTCTGTTTGCCCTGGTGTTGGGAGGGTCAGGCGGAGCTTTTCTATTTCTCTCTCTCCTTCCTACGTCCTTTATTTAATTTCCTGCTCTGTTTTCCGGCTTCCACCATTTTCTCCACTCTATGTTGAATCTGGCAAATAACTGCCTGTCTCGACCCCATCATTCCACTACAGTATCTTTCCATTGTGATACCACATTGCTCCACAGCCAGTCAACAGAGATTGAAAGCATTGTCTTTACCTTTTACACCTGGGAGTCAATGACAGCAGTCGGCTCCGAGCACATAAAGCTCCTAACCAGCTCTTTGCTCTCCTGTTGTGTTGGTTGGGATCCTGTCATAAGTTACTTGAGCTTTTCTTACGCTAAAATGTGCCTATGTGAGCCGAGTCCCGAATCCTTCACCATTACCCCGAGCCTGTTGTAATTTTAAACATCGCCGAGAGGGATAAAATACATATTGATGGTAAGGTACAAGAAAAGTGCAGTGGGGATAAAACAAAAGAAAATAGAAAATGATTGCACTGAAATGGCTTGGGTCCTTTCCAGTTTGGTAGCCTTACAACTAGCCAGAGAGGACACACTCAATATAAGCCAGATCAACCTTTCAAAAATGATCCATTGTGAGCAATAAATAGATACATTGACACTAGCTGGCATGTTTTACATTCTTATTTTTTATTTAACCTTAATTTAACAAGGCAAGTCAGTTAAGAACAAATTGGACATACATAATAGACATTATCACTGTATCTAAAGTGTTAATACAGTACGATAAGCAGAATCGGAAGATGATGTATAGCTGGACCAACAGTTTTAATGGAAAAAAGTTATATTGAACTAATAGCGGCAAACGCAACTACCCAGACGGGCTAATGTTGTTTGTCATGTAGACAGTCAACCACAGAAAATGGGCAACAATATCTGCAACGCTTGCCAAATCATTGTAAGCTGTGAATGGACATCCCAGTTGGGTCAACAGCTTGAAGACATGTACATGTACACACAGATGAGAGAACAAGACAGAGAGTTAAATCTTTGTGATATGTGGACCACGACACCTACAGCCTAGAGCCTCTGGTCATAGATGTACATATCACACCCGGCATGAGCCCAGCTACCCCGTGGTCAGCCCGTCCACAGTGATCCCTCAAATCGCTGTTCCCCGTCCTCCAGCATTAGCTTTGTCTTCACCCAGATAGGATGCAGCGCATGGACCTGGAGGAAGTAGCACAGCACGTTAAGTTATTACTCAAAAAACATCCATCAAAGCAACCCCCTGACACCATGTTTTTAAGTCTGTGCATAGTGGGATGGCACACTTTGAATGTGAAAGTGATTTTTTGTTCTACTATAGAGATTCATTAGTTTGTCTAAATATCAGCATTGAGCACGTTTATCAACTACCAAAAGAACAATACAATTCCTCAAAGAGAATGCACCTCTTTCAATGGTAGGCAAGATTATCAATTAAGCACTGTCGAGACCATATACTGATATTGCACATTTCCAGAGATACAGTATGTTGTTTGTTTTTTCACTGAAACATTGCAGCCCAGACAGGGTGAGACGGGTCATGATTCGTCACTTTCTTAACTCACTCTAGTTGTTGTGGATGTTTAGGTGAGGAGGATGTGTCATATGAATGCATCAGAGTTACCAAATAGAGGTGTCATAATCAGACAGTTCTGATGTCATTAGTAGACAGGTCTGCTCTTCAAGGGAAGGGGGTGGGCTCTGTTCAGGACAGGAGTGCAGCTTATCGATTTGAACAGCTTGTCGATTTGAATAGCTTGTCGATTCGAATAGCCCTACCCCACAGCTAACGGTGTGCGTCATTTGGCTTTTCCCCGCAGCTCCCGCAATTCATCCCCAATCTGTCAAGCGTGGCACCGGGTGCACGCTGTTGTTCGGGTGATTTTATGAAGATTTTTGTCAAAAGGGCAGTTTGTCATTCAGAGGAGTCTGGGTTTCAGCATTTCAATAGCTCCCGCATCCAGAGGGGAGAGAGGTAGGTTTGGAGAAAGAGGGTTCATGGAGGCATCGCGGGAAAGAAAATCTATGTTTTGTCAGGCTGTCAGAGATGACGTGCAAATTGAAAATGGCAATCTGTAATGATTTTAAGTGGGGTCACAGTTTAGGGTTCCATTTGCTTCATTTTTTTTTTCTCGCTCCCAGCCCACATCCAGCTTCTTTCCTGACAGAAATTGTAAAGTGTTTTTATAATTTATTTGTGGGTAGAATAGTCAATTTTGGCTTTGCGCTACAAAAAATCTAACACAATAGAAACATAACAGAAAATTGTTTCTGATGTGTTTGACCTGGTCATGGCAAGAACTACGAATGACAAGAACTACGAAATCAAACACAAAGTTCTTGTGATCGATGCCAATGATATGTTTCTTCTGATTTATACTTTCCCCTTGCACAGCTTCCTCTGAACACCTCGCAGCTTCGCTGTGCCGAGAGCTTGTGTATGTGGGCGTAGTGAAGAATCCAGTAGATACAGGATGCAACACTAAAGCATATTTGCATCATCCATCTTGATTGAATTGCAATCCACCTCTGGTTCTTCTCCCACTGAGACTGCAACACCTGTTGTCTGATACTGAGAAGACTGTCTACTTTAATGTTTTCTATGTCTTTTATTCAGATCCTTTACCACCTGCAGCTTAGTGAACAAGCCGATGACAGAACTGAACTGTGTAATATAAGGTTAGATACAGCATAGCAAAATAGCCCGGAGTCCTGTCAATTTGATTGCAATGTTTCAGGTTTTGTCAGGTGTCTATCTTTCCATCTTCCTGTGATACAGAGAGTCCTACAGAGTCCTATTTTACCACTGAAGTATTGCATTCCTGTCCATCCATCCACATAATTCGCCCATAAATCTAAGTAAAAATTACCATTCAGAGTTATATCAATGCATAGAGAGTTAGTATTCACAGGACGATCTTTCTGAATAGTTACAATGATGCTAGATCTGAGGTGCCACAGTTATCTATTCTCATCCATCAACCTTCAGATGGTGAAAAGTGCCATGACAAACACTGACGTCCAATGACAATCTTTCACTCAAACTCCTAAGTGATTGATGCATTGTGACTCAGTGTGCGGTCACATGCTCAACTATGTCATATTTTTTCCAAATAAATATATTGTATTTTCTATTTGCTAGGGAATAACAGGTTACTATTGTACCCCACTATAGAAGTCGCCTGGAGGGAGAGGGAGAACACAGTAGCCATTGAATCAGGACTTACAATAATTGAACAGGATCTCTATGATAGTAACCATACCAATGATACTCATACATGATGTAGTGATATGGGAGTATAGCCATAGCTAATACATGCAGGCTCTTCGGGGTTATAGGGTTCAAGATGCTCTGCTACAAGATGCAACAACAAGATATAGGACTTTTGCTGTCTCTCTACTGTAGTAGATTTGCTCTCCACTAGGTGGCCTATTTAAATAAATAAAGTCATCTATTTAAATTAATAAAGTCATATTCCACAAATATAAGTTTTTTTTGCCATGTTCGGGAGAAGAGTTGTATTTTTGAAAATTGTCAAAAATGTACAAGAAATTTGTAAACTTGACTCATTGCAGAGGAGCTAGATGTGACACATACTGTATGAGATGATGAGATGTGACATCACTCAAATCTAAAGGAATGTTTCCTGATGATATTTATTATCTCTCCCCTATCTGCCTCACCATTCACTCATAGCTGATGCTATTTGATTAACAGATGCCAGTTGAGTCATTTCTTAGAAAAATAACTATTCTATGGCTGTGGACCAAGTCTTTGAAGAGCCATTAGCACAGAAAAGCTCAAGATTTATTTCCCTCCCTTATATGAACAATCTACAGCCTGCCCATGTGAGACCATTTTATTCACTGACATGTTGAATCTTGAAGGCCTGGGTTCAGTTCCATTTCAATCACCATCAATTCAAGAAATGATCTACTAAAATCTAATTCTTGAAATGGAAGATATTTTACCATTTTGTTGTATTTATTTCATCACCACAATAGGAATACATTTGAAATATTCATGTTCTTCCTTATCAAAATGAGTTTCTGTTTTTAACTTTTTTTTATTAAGGAAAGGTCCTGGGTAACATTTGAACAAACAAAATGTGTAAGTATGTAGTAGGTTTCCCATCACGGTATGGTTTACATAGGGCATCATACAGGTATATCAAACATCCACACCAGAATGAGAAATTAAAACAACTAAATCCCCTTAGAGGTCAGCAGGTTAATCATCGTACACACCTCCAGCTATCTGAGCTCTGGTCCCCACATAGAGGCAGGCGCGTGATGACACTGTGGCTGTGTAGAGAGGACTGAGGAGAGGCACACAGCTATTAATTAATCAGGGGATTAAAGATGGTCGCCGTGTGTTTTCACTGTTTGTCCTTGACTAGACTTTCCCCCCTCTCCAGTCACCTTGTGTTTCATCCCAGAGCATTTTTCATCAGGGTAATTCACCTGCACTCTCCGACACCGTATGTTGTTGTGCTCAGAGGCTGTAGTCACTATCATTATTGAGTTGTTGGAAGGCTGATTCCACTGGTTTTTAGATCCGTGCGTGTTGTTTCCGACTGGGTTTGGGCTCTGGTCTATGTGTGATAGCTTATGTTAGACAGATCAGCTGTTTGGCCCTAAACATGTTCTCCACTTGAACATAATGCTAGCTCTAGCACAAACTGAACTTCTCCTTATAACTTAAGGTCAGTGAATGACCTTTAGGTCATTGTAATGTCTCAGAGTGTCTGGAAGCAGGCAACCACACGGTGAGTGGAATGTATCAGTGCAGAGACTATCGGAAGGTCACACACCATTGACCCAGGGTGAGAGTGCATTGAGTCAATTAGACTACCGTTCAATACAGAAACACATTGACTAGAGTAATTGGAATAGTTACCGTGACCTTGTGTTGGCTTAACAACCTCTTTTGTCATGGCCAAGGACAACACTTTGGAAAGCCGTGAGCACATAATCAAGGAACGGGAGTCTGGAGTCCTATTCACCATTTCACCCTCAATCTTTCTTCCCTTTGCACTCTTTCTCATCACCCTCAATCTCTCGCTCACTCCTTCGCCAGCTCTCACTATCCTCGACAATCCAATCATTTATACTTAGGATGGAATGGGCCAGGGGATGCGGTAGAGGGCGAGCCAAAAGAGCTAGCGATATCGGCTAATTAGCCACAGCTGCTGGAGGGACCACCGCACGATAGCTGCCAGAGGAGCCTTGACAAAATTGTTATCAAATGCAATTAGAGAAAGATGGACGTTTTTAGGGGGATAAGATGCTGGGTAAACCTGGAGGATGGAGGAGATACTGACAAGTTTCAGCAGGTGTCTGTTGGGGGTCTTTGCTAGCTTAATGTGTATTCTGCATGTGTGGGTGCATGTCTTCGTGTGTGCATGTCTTCGTGTGAGTGTGTGTGTATGTGGGTGTGTGGTCAGGTTCAACCAGCTGGTGAACCGTTTCTTGCTGTTTAAATGAGGTCACAGACTAGGCAACAAAAACACCTTGGGGACAACTTTACAGTACAGCTTTTCAGCCCTGCACTGCGAGAGCACTGTACACAGACTTTACCATGCCGACATTTACCATGTCGAAGCATGGCAACTTGTCACAAAGTTAAAGCACCAGATGGGATCGCTGTAGTGTGTGTGTGATTGTGTGTGTGTGTAGACATGAACATGCATGCTTATGTCTGCATATGTGCATTCTCATGCATGCCCAGTCTTCTTGATCTACATATGCACACATTGGCGTTGGGAAGCTAGCCATCCTGTTCTTCCATACTGCCCTCACAGACCATCCAGATGGTCCAGTAGGTAGAGAGGCCTGGTGCCTAGCCGTCCTGTTCTACCATACTGTTCTCACAGACCATCCAGATGGCCCAGTAGGTAGAGAGGCCTGGTGCCTAGCCAAGCATACCATCATCACTGTCTCCAGAAAATATTCTAATAGCAATCCATATATCCCCCTCTGCCACACATGCTTGTGACCACATAAGGTAAGTTTGGTGGTCTGGTGGTCGTTTTGGACTCGGCCAGCACTGGTTTCATGAGCCTTCTGCATAGATAGGCCTAAGAAGAGCGTGCCGAACCACAGGTTACGCCACCGGTGGCTGGACTGGCTTTGTGAGAGAGCAGCCTGAGGCGAGAACATGACCGCCTGCGGTCAGTAAAGCCCTGTAGCCACAATGCAGCTCACATTGGAGAACCAATTCAGCCCTGGTAACAGGGAGCTGCCCCTGTCACACACACCCCTCTTTAAGCCTCAAATGATCAGCAGCAATGGCTGTCACAGAGGGGTCTCACGTTGCTCTCAGGTGAAAATCAGACGTTGACGTGATGGCCATCAACGCTACTTTCCAAACCATTTCCTGGAAAGCACGTAATGGCCCTTGATTTGGGTCTGCTGTTGGATGAGAGATGTGAATGGATATAGTCTCCAGTCTAATCCCTCACAGTGTGTATGTGAGCGTGATGCCTGTTTAAGGTGTGTGTGTGTGTGTGTGTGTGTGTGTGTGTGTGTGTGTGTGTGTGTGTGTGTGTGTGTGTGTGTGCGTGTGCGAGTGCGAGTGCGTGTGCGTGTGTGTGTGTGACAGGCTGGGGTGCTGGCAGAGGTTGGAGAGTGGCCTCAGATTTGAATCGTCAAGCGTTGTGTTTGGCTCATTAGCTGCTCTTCCACTTGCACCAAACACAGCTGTTGCCTGACCCAGGGAGCAGAGGGGAGTGTTTGTGTGTTTTCAAAATATGGATATGAAATATGATTTATGCATGTGTCCTTTAAATTCCTTTATTCTATGTAGTGTATACCAGCTCTCTCATTCCATTATCATCTTATCTTTTTTGTATGTTCTCACAGACGTTACAATATATCCGCATGCATGTTATTCAGACTGAATTAGTGGCCTGATAAGGAACCATTCAATAACAAGTACCCTGTGCAATGTGTTGTGATTATTCTGTCTGTCTGCCCTCACCAGCCCACTGAAACCAGCATGTTATCTCCCATCTGGATTGATTTGCAGGAGCCGGCTGTGGATATGCCTATGTAGTCAAACCAAATGCCCTGCTTGTTCTAGGATTGTAGTTCTGCTTTACCTCACAGCTGGCAGTCTGTGTTCTGACAAAACTCCTAAGAGTGTATTGAAATGATGGTTGTAATTCAGGAACAACTTTGATACTTCAACAGTAATTACAGCATGTTTAGTACAGCTCTACACTCTTAGAAAAAATTGGTAATTGGCTGTCCCTATAAGAGAACCCTTTTTGGTTCCAAGTATAATTATTTTGGGTTCCATGAAGAACCCTCTGTGGAAAGGGTTTTACATGGAACCCAAAAGGGTTCTATAAAGGGTTCTCCTATGGGGACAGCCAAAGTACAACTTTAGGTTCTAGATAGCAACTTTTTTTCTAAGAGTGTAGAGGATAAATATTATATTGCTAGCTTTATATCAGAGAGAGCCCTATTGTTACTCTGGTATATGACCATCTGTCATAGCTCTACAGTCAAGCCTTGGAAAATATTCCTTTACAAATGTTTTATTGAAGCTACAATTATATGAAGGAGAATTTACAGAGAACATTAGTTACTTTTAGTTCAATTTGACCTGTCAAGAACTCAAACTTCTGTAAGGCCCTTTTATCTCCCAAAGATCCTGTCAATTCAATGGGATTACAGATCTTTGAACTAGCTGTGGTAAACCCTAGTTTTTGTTTGAGCAAGTTGATTTATAAAATATAAACTCAATAACAATGTATTTGCTATGTCTATGTTCTAAAAGGAATCTGTATTTACCAACAGAGGGTATGTGTTTAGCACTCCTAAATAAGAACACCCAGCTGGGATATAGTGATTTCACTCCGGGAGATTGAACACTATGTAACATAAGGCCTCTACTTCACCATATCTCAATCATCTGACTATTCTGTTATTTTATACTGTAAATACTTACCTGGATCCAGGATCTGCATGCAAATTGTTGTACAAATATTTACATAGAGCTCAGCTTGCAGTAATTAATGGTTAGTAGGCTGTAGGAACTGTATTATCCTCCTCACAGGAATCCCTGACAGCTCTGCTGAACCCAGGTCAGTATCACTGGGGCTGGGGCAGGCTGTGTGGGGCTGGGGCTGTCAACATGGGAGTAGGGAGGAGCGGTGGGCATAGAACAGAGAACCAATAAAGGACTTGAATAATTGTGTTCAGATTAGTACTCTCTGTCTATAATCTAATTGGAGAGTACTGTACATGTATGTTTCTTCTTGCATTATGCAGTAAGAAAGAAATGCAATTGAAACCACATTATGGTTAGGTACAGGATGAATAGACAATAACAATTGCAAATTTAAACTCTTTCTCACTTTATTCCGGATTTTTTTGCATGACTTGGAGGGCCAAACTGGCTAGTAGGTCAACTTGTACAGTAAACTTGTTCTAGTAATTGGTATGGTAAAGAAATACATACAGCATGAAATTGTAAACCTTTAATAGTGGATATGACCCCTGAAGACCACAAACCACAATCAAAAAGGAATCTTAAACTGCTGCCAAGTGCCAGGCAGTGTACATAAAACATAACACTTTCTATGTTGGTCCTAAACACTTGGATCCTGAGATGCTGTAATGTGTGTAATTGAGAGCTTAGAGAGAGCTTAGAGAGAGCTTAGAGAGAGAGAGAGAGAGAGAGAGAGAGAGAGAGAGAGAGAGAGAGAGAGAGAGAGAGAGAGAGAGAGAGAGAGAGAGAGAGAGAGAGAGAGAGAGAGAGAGAGAGAGAGAGAGAGAGAGAGAGAGAGAGAGAGAGAGAGAGAGAGAGAGAGAGAGAGAGAGAGAGAGAGAGAGAGAGAGAGAGAGAGAGAGAGAGAGAGAGAGAGAGAGAGAGAGAGACCCTAGCTAGATTGGGAGCAGTGGAGCAGTAGCTGCTCCAGTGTTACTGGTGCAAGTAGAAAGCCCCCGCACCAGTGTTTTTAATGAAATCCCTCCAGCCTAATTATGTGAAAAAGCACTATATGTTTGTGAAGCACTCTCTGTAGCCTGGGACAGGCCCTAAAGAGCCATCGACAGCTAAAGAGTGACAGGGCGGATAGACTGTACACAGAAGAATGTGCCACAGGAGTATTCACCTCAAACCAGCAATGTTTGCACAGATGAAATCTTAATTTGGCACAATAGAACATGATCCATTTCTACCAGTGTGAGGAGGCCTCCAGAGGGCCATGTGCAGTGCCCACATCTAATTGTTTTTTATGTTACTTCAATATCTCTCCAGCGTTACATTATTGCCATAAAGTTGATCCTTTATTCCCAAGTAATTCAGATGTAACTTGCCCAACCATAACATAAAATAGCCAAACATTCTGTTTTACATTCCATCTTGACTTATGGAACAACAACGTAATTGACTAAGCACTTTTTGTATAATCACTGCTGATCTAAAAAAATGTATTGATTGAAATATATGTTATTGATTATGCCACATTCAAACAAATTTGAGCTTTTATACTCATTTTTTCTCATCAATTACTTTATCCACCTAAAAGCTCATGCAAACCTTGAAATATGCTAGCTATACAAGGGAGCATAAATGAGTAGTTGTTGGTATTATTGCTGCAGTAGGGAGTGTCTAAGACATAATTCACCCAGTAATGCAGTTGTGAAGAGGAAGCCAAGGTTATCAGACAAACATGTCTGAGACAAATTATCAACAGGGCCGGTAATTGAAACTGTTTCCTTTTCACAAAGCATGCAGGCTTCCCTTTAATCACTTTCATATGAAGGAGTCCATTTGGAGTTCATTAAAAAGTCATTAATTGACCGTCTAATGAGTTCAGTTGGTGTCAAGGGGACAGCGGCAGGTCAGAGGCACCTGAACAACTGTGTTGGCCTGTCAGAAGGCAATCACAACTTTATTAAGGGGAGGACAAGAAGTTACTAACAACATCATAGTGTATTGTCTCCATTTTAATAAAACAATAGAAGTGAGGGATAGTGGGCGTTGTGGAGAGTAGCCGTTTTTGGCATCTGACACCATTGGTTTGTGTTTTGGAGAAATGCCAACCATAATATTTCTGCCAAGCTCCCCTATCGGTCGAACTAGGACAAGCGATTTTGTTTCCTCTCATTGTGTTTGTTGATATTTTTATCTTTCTGCCCTGGTATGAATGATCCATGTCACATCAGAGACCTCAGTCTCTGGAGCGCTGCATATCAAACGCTTCCAAGGTCACCATCATGCTGCACCATCAGTGTGTGGCAATGTGGAGCCTTTGTCAGCTGAGCCAACTGTAAGTGGATGGGAGAAAAAGAAAAGAGCAATTGTATCACTTTTTTCAAATGATACACCGAGCTGAGTTGCGGTGGCTTCCGGGCCTGGTGGTTTGGACATAGACTAAAATAAAGTGTTTCTGTCTGCTGCCTACACCGGCTGCTGCCAGCGAATCTGTTAATTAACCATGCTAATGGTTGTAATTGCAGCCGTTGGTTAACCCAGCAGCTGAGGTAAATGCTAGGTGTACCATGGTTGCCAGGATTCAATTGTCTCAAAGATGAGAGGACCCTGACTGCTCTGCGGGGGCAGAGAGCGCTGGGAGGGAAGGAGGCATTTGTTAGGTGAAAGGGGAAGGATAGCCAGGTTTTACCTGACGTGACTCCTGCTCTCCTGCTGCAGGCAGACGGCAGCTGCTCCCAGCCAGATGCCCAGCTGTTGGCGCAAGCCTCAGTCCTGGCCAGGGAACAGGGATCAGGGGGCAGGGAGCTGGGGTGATGCAGGGGCTTATCCAGGCTGGGCATGAGGTATACAGTACAGCAGCCCACCAGACCAGGTGGGTGGTGGTCAGCAGGCTAGTTTGCTTCTTTGATCTCTTGTATCTACTTATAGCCAGCAGGACAAGCTGCCATGTCTGATTGATTGACACACACACCTCACAAAATGCAGTGCTTTTAGCGCACACAGTGAAGCATGTATTTCTGGATTGTGGTACTTTGGGTAATTGGTTTCACTGCTTGCAGAGAGAGCATTACTTTATTCTCCCTTCAGGAAATAGACTGTTAGTGGCTTATGTGATCCTGGCAAAGAATCTGTTTGACATAGCGGATCTACAGTGAACATGGTGCTTGATACACACCATTATTTTTGGACTATGCGTTTTATACATGTCTTCTCTCAGCGTCAACAATTTTATTTTTTTTACCTTCATTTAACTAGGCAATTCAGTTAAGAAAAAATTATTATTTACAATGACGGCTTACCTCGGCCAAACCCGGACGACGCTGGGCCAATTGTGCGCCACCCAATCACAGCCGGATGTGATTCAACCTGGATTCAAACCAGGGACTGTAGTGACACCTCTTGCACGGAGATGCAATGCCTTAGCCACTCGGGAGCCGAACAATGCTGGTACACTGTACCTGATGACCTTGTGGTCTTATCTGTTGTGGTAGAAAGTCATTCCGAGGATTTGAATAGCATCAGCTCATAGAATCCCCTAACTCTCGATAAAATTGTCTCTTTAATGGACAATTCACAAAAGATACCCTTCACTAAAGGACCACTTAATAGGAGCTGAAAATACAATAATGTGTATTAATTAATGAAGCAGGTTTTGTAAATCCGTTTCATCTGTCCCCTTTCATGTGTTGAATCTGGATGAGGGCCTAGCACAGGACATTTCTACATTCTATTTGAACTCATTGAGAGACAGACATTTTTATTCTCTAATGGTCTTCAAAGCTGGTTCTGGTATGAGAGAGAGACTTGGCCTTTGTATCATCTCCTGTTCATATATTTATACTCCACTAAATACATGTATTATCTCTCTCTTACTTACTTGTTTCCCATTTCATTCCCCTTATTCTTCCAGTCTTTCTGCGCAATAGTGGGAGTAGTGAGTGAATATACAGTGGCTTCGGAAAAAGCATTCAGACCCATTGATATTATCCATATTTTGTTATGTTACAGCCTTATTCTAAAATGCATTAAATATTTTTTCCACCTCATCAATCTACACACAATACCCCATAATGACAAAGCAAAAACAGATTTTTAGAAATGTTTGCTAATTCATAATGAAAAGAAAACATAAGTATTCCCACCCTATATTCAGTACTTTGTTGAAGCACCTTTGGCAGCAACAACAGCATTGAGTCTTCTTGGGTATCATGCTACAAACTTGGCAAACCTGTATTTGGGGAGTTTCTCCAATTCGTCTCTGGAGATCCTCTCAAGCTTTGTCAGGTTGGATGAGGAGTGTTGCTGCACAACTATTTTTACCAGGTAAGGTGACTGAAAACACATTCTCATTTACAGCAACAACCTGGGGAATAGTTACAGGGGAGAGGGGATGAATGAGCCAATTGTAAGCTGGGGGTGATTAGGTGACAGTGCTGGTATGAGGGCCAGATTGGGAATTTAGCCAGGAAACTGGGGTTAACATCCTTACTCTTACAGTAAGTGCCATAAGATCTTTAGTGACCATAGAGAGTCAGGACACCCGTTTAACATCTCTTCCAAAATATGGCACCCTACACAGGGTAATGTCCCCAATCACTGCCCGGTGGCATATTTTTGTCTGAGGTCCTGAGCGCTCTGGAGCAGGTTTTCATCAAGGATCTCTCTGTACATTGCTCCATTTATATTTGCCTTGATCCTGACTCGTCTCCCAGTCGCTCCCGCTGAAAAACATCCTCACAGCGTGATGCTGGCACCATCATGCTTCACCGTAGGGATGGTGCCAGGTTTCCTCCAGATGTGACCTTTGGCATTCAGGGCAAAGAGTTCAATCTTGGTTTCATCAGAGCAGAGACTCTTGTTTCTCATTGTCAGAGAGTCTTTATGTGCCTTTTTGGCAAACTCCAAGTGGGCTGTCATGTGTCTTTTACTGAGGAGTGTCTTCCGTCTGGCCTCCGTCTGGCCACTCTACCATAAAGGCCTGATTGGTGAAGTGCTGCAGAGTTGGTTGTCCTTCTGGAAGGTTCTCTCATCTCCAGAGAGGAACTCTAGAGCTCTGTTAGAGTGACCATCGGGTTCTTGGTCACCTCCCTGAACAAAGCCATAATCCCCAGATAGCGGCCAGATCTAGGAAGAGTCTTGGTGGTTCCAAACTTCTTCCATGTAAGAATGATGGAGGCCACTGTGTTCTTGGGGACCTTCAATGCTGCAGAATTTTTTTTGGTAACCTTCCTCAGATTTGTGCGTCGACACAATCCTGTCTCCTGTCATGGCTTGGTTTATGCTGTGACATGCACTGTCAACAATGGGACCTTATATAGACAGGTGTGGGCCTTTCCAAATCATGTCCAATGAATTGAATTTACCACATCCCCAGGATGATCATTGGAAACAGGATGCACCTGGGTTCAATTTTCAAGTCTCATAGCAAAGGGTCTGAATACTTATGTAAATATGGTATTTGTTTATTTATTCTTAATACATTTGCAAAATTTTCGAAAAACCTGTTCACTCTGTCATTATGGGGTATTGTGTGTAGATTGCTGAGGATTTTTATTTATTTAATCCATTTTAAAATAAGGCAATAACGTAACAAAATGTGAAAAATGTCATGGGGTCTGAATACTTTCTGAAGACACTGTTTTATGCGTATGTCTGTGAGGCAGGGGCCAAGAGGTGATGATGCCTAGAAAGCAGAGGCAGAGGCACAATACTTTTTGGTCTCCCTCCCAAACCCTGAGGCTAATAAATTAAGCCAGGGGGCCTTCGCATTAAACAGCTCTCTCTCTCTCCCCCGACTTTGATCGACGACTTAGTAAACGTGTGATCATTTAGCGACTCCATTTCAAAGACATGCTAAAGAGGGCGGCAATCATTAGCGGCGAGGTCTTGACGATGAGCGACTCTTCGCTAACCCACCATGCACCCGAGCAGGGACCTCCGTCTGCAACCCAGAGGAAGTTTGGTCTCGTCTGGAGAGAACAAAGAAATCAATTACAGGGGATAGATCCTCAGTGGCCAGACCAGAGAGAAGAGTGCTGTAATGTGCTCATTTTGAATTTAATGAGCATGTACACTGGCTTTGTACCCTATGTAGTTAGAGCTGGATTAAAATCTATATATATTCATTATTGCATTTGACAAAATAGTGATTTTTGTGATTGAAAGGGTTATTTTTTTTAATTATATGCTCTTTCTGGCATCGAAGTAATCACTGGCAAACTAAAATGCCATATCATTACGTGAAATTGCACAAACACAAAACAGCCAATGATGACGTCAGCCAAGGGTATAGCAAATTATGTTGTTTGCAGCACTAACCCACCTTGGCTTGGTACATAAACTTGTCAGGCTAGTGTAACATGCAGTGGTCTTGGGGGAATTAGTCATTGATGTTATAAGTAAACTTCCCTGTTAAAGTCAATAAGTAATTTTACGTTACTCCTCTATTGAGCGCAGTAATCACACAGAGGAGTGATTGAGGGAGAGGAAAGGGAAAAGGCTGTGTGCTCTGTAATGAGAGGATATTACGTGCTTTGTGTGTGTCCTCTCTCTCTCTCTCTCTCTCTCTCTCTCTCTCTCTCTCTCTCTCTCTCTATCTCTCTCTCTCCCTCACACTTACTCTGACATCCTCCACACATCCCCCCTCTGTCCTCTCCTGGCCTATAGGTCCCTAATCGTGTTCATCTGTCCGCTGTGCCGTGCTTTGCTCTGCGACAGACAGCCGAGGAGTGTGTGTGTGTGGGGCCGATGATGATGATGATGTCAGATGGAGCTGATTAGCCTGGCCGTTACCTAAGCAGCTCCCAGGAGATGGGGTCCTGCCAGTGGCAGCAGTAAGGGATGGGGGGCTGCTGTGTCATTACTGCCAGCCAGCACATCTCAGTAGCTGCTCAGTAATCCCCAACTAGCTACCTCGCATCCTGCCCGCTGACTTGGAGAGGAAAAGGAAGATTATATCCAATGCTCGCTTATCACATCACACTTGAAGACAGCTTTCAGAGATGAATCACTCACTTGGTGCTGTGGACAGTGTACATGGATATATCGGACCGTCTGTATCTATGCAGACAGTCGGGTTTCTGAGGTACTCAGCTGCCAGTATCAGAAAGAGGCCACAGGTCACAACAATGGTCAAACATCAAGATATACCCTGTATGGGATGGAATCAGCACCACAGGGTTGAGGTTAGTGATAAAGTAGTCTACAGTTGTCACGACTTCCGCCGAAGTTGGCTCCCCTGCCTGTTCGGGCGGTGCTCGGCGGTCGTCGTCACCGTCCTACTAGCCGCCACCGATCCCTTTTTCGTTTGTCTGTTTGTTTTGTCTTATTAGTTTCACCTGTGTTTCTGTTGTTTGGTTTAATGAGCTTCCCTATTTTTAGTAGGTGGACCTTCCCTGTTTCACCAGGTGTGAAACAGGGAAGGGACTCAGAGGGTATGCTAATTTGGTATAGAGCAGACCTTTCTCACTCTATTAAATTAATCAAAAGAGGAACATTTTAAATTTGGCTAGAAATTCAAATGGAAAATACTATATCCCCATACTTTAATGAAGACAGCTTCTCCATCCTGGAGGG
Organism: Salvelinus namaycush; assembly: GCF_016432855.1. Classification (NCBI taxonomy): domain Eukaryota; kingdom Metazoa; phylum Chordata; class Actinopteri; order Salmoniformes; family Salmonidae; genus Salvelinus; species Salvelinus namaycush. The sequence goes on along the minus strand of NC_052340.1, from coordinate 25,689,647 downwards.
GGAAATCAATCATTTCCAGGCCCAGGGATATATACTAGTCTGTGGCGACCTAAATGCTAGAACCGGACAAGAACCTGACAACCTCTGTACACAGGGGACAAACACCTGCCTGGTGGTGACAGCATTCCCTCCCCCATATGCCCCCTAGGTACATCTATGACAACATAACCAACAAAAACGGTCACAACTCCTGCAGCTCTGTCAGACGCTGGGTATGTACATAGTCAATGGTAGACTTTGAGGGGACTCCTATGATAGGTACACCTATTGCTCATCTCTTGGCAGTAGTACTGTTGTCACGCGGGACTAGGTGGGTGAAGGAATCAGAAGCAGAGAGTTCCACTGGGGAAAAGTGCTTTTTACTTCGGCACACAAAATGATAAGCCCAACAAAACAGGGCGCGGACAACAACGTGACAACCCAAAAATCACAGGGTGCCAAGTTTAAGAAAATAAATCCACCTCTACCTAAAACGCACACACGTAACATAAAGACAATCCCGCACAAAACAAGGGCAGGTCCATCTACTAAAAATAGGGAAGCTCATTAAACCAAACAACAGAAACACAGGTGAAACTAATAAGACATAACAAAGGTGTCTTATTAGATAAAAGGTGTCCCTGTAAGCAGCTAGCGCCATGTGCTCATTCTGTTGACTCAGGGAACCAGCTTCTAACAGGGGGTATAAGGACACGATGTGTGAGGGCCCATTAAAGGAGATACATGGAGCGATGTCCATCTATGTGAGGTATTCACCATGGCTGGACAATTAAAGGCAATCATAGGGAGGTTCAGGGATGTTTGAGGCACACAAAACAAATTGTGGAGTCTTTGGAGAACAGGTTTCTCACTAGAAGGCTAGTGGATGCCATTAGTTACCGGCGGCAGTTGTTCTGAAGTAAAACTAACTAAAGCTGAAAGCCTGAACAGCACCTGCCTGAGCAACAAGCACAGGTGACGACAACAACCGCTGGCTTTGATGTGCTAGCTGCAGAGAGATATCCTCACGCTACCTTTGTCCTTAAAAAGACTGACTGTCCAATCTGCTGCCTCTCTCCTCCCCCGGTGGATCGTTTGTCGAGAGACACTCTTGCAAATAAAATGTGGCAGGCTTTCATTTTGATAGATGTGTGTGCATTCGGTGGAAAGGAAGAAGGGGCACCGCTTGGGTGCTAGTGAATGCTTGTGGATGCTTGTGGATGCTTGTGGATGCTTATGGATGCTAGTGGATGATTGTTGGATGCTTGTGGATGCTTGTGGATGCTAGTGGATGATTGTGGATTGCTTGTGGATGCTTGTGGGTGCTTGTGGATGCTTATGGATGCTTGTGTGTGCTTGTGGATGCTTGTGGATGTGCGGGGGCCCTTGCACAGGTAAATATTTATTCAGTGATTTAGATTTTGTCTCGGGTCTTCCCTCTACGAAGGCCAATTCTCCCTGAGGAGAGGATGTGTGGCACCGTGTTAATGTATCCCCCTTTCACAAACACACCACCACCCAGCGCTGCCTGTCTGCAGTCCAGGGAGATAAAAAGAGAAGACAATGGAGGTGGGAGTAGAGAGCTCTTTTAGATGTCTCCTTCACACATTTGAATGTGGTGATGTCGCAAGGGCATGCTGCAAATCGAACACCAAAACATGTTATTCTAAAAAAGCTTCAACCTGGACCCTGCCTTGCCCCTCACACACTAAAGTGCTGTGGTGATTCATGTTTATGCATCATGCATGCTTAGGCCTGTCCTCAGTGTGCCTTGATGACAACTTGCCTTGATGACTACTTTGCACACTCTTGGCATTCTCTCAACCAGCTTCATGAGGTAGTCACCTGGAATGCATTTCAATTAACAGGTGTGCCTTGTTAAAAGTAAATTTGTGGAATTTCTTTCCTTCTTAATGTGTTTGAGCCAATCAGTGGTGTTGTGACAAGGTAGGGGTGATATACAGAAGATAGCCCTATTTGGTAAATAGCCAAGTCCATACTATGGCAAGAACAGCTCAAATAGCAAATAGAAATGACAGTCCATCATTACTTTAAGACATGAAGGTCAGTCAATACGGAACATTTCAAGAACTTTTAAAGTTTAAGTGCTCAGCATATGTGGGAACTCCTTCAAGACTGTTGGAAAAGCATTCCAGGTAAAGCTGGTTGAGAGAATGCCAAGAGTGTGCAAAGCTGTCATCAAGGCAAAGGGTGGCTACTTTGAAGAATCTCAAATATAAAATACATTTTGATTTGTTCAACACTTTTTTGTTTACTACATGATTCCATATTTGTTAATTCATAGTGTTGATGTCTTCACTATTATTCTACAATGTAGAAAATAGTAAAAAATTAAGAAAAACTCTTGAATGACTAGGTGTGTCCAAACCTTTGAATGGTACTGTTTAAAACCTCTTAGAGCGGAGATCCCGCTAGCGGGATCAAATTCGACAACATCCGGTGAAATCGGAGCGCGCCAAATTCAAAATACAAAATCGTAATATTAAACATTCATGAAAATACAAGTGTAATACATGATTCTGTAGCTTAGAATTTTGGTAATCGAACTGCGTTGTCAGATTTCAAAAAGGCTTTACGGCGAAAGCATAGCATTTGATTGTCTGAGGACTGCTCCCCACAAAAACATCCTTTTCAAAACAGCACAGGCGACACAAAATCACAAAATAGCGAGAAAATAAATCACTTACTTCTGAAGCTCTTCCTCTGTTTGCAATCCCAAGGGTCCCACCCACACAATGAATGGCCGTTTTGTTCGATAAAGTTCTTCTTTATTTCCCAAAAACGCTGTTTAGTTGGCGCCATTGAATACAATAATCCGGTCCTTCAACATGCATACAAAGGATTCCAAAAAGTTACCAGCAAAGTTTGTCCAAACGAGTCAAACGATGTTTTTTATTAATCCTCAGGTTGTCTAATATCTAAATAAACTATAATATTTCAGATGGAGATTACTATGTTCAATAGCAAAGGAAAAGAACGAAGAGCGCGTCCACGTTCACGCACGCGAAAAGACTACTTTTGCCCTGGCGCTCAACTTGGACTGCAAATACTTCTTCATTTAAAAAAAAAACAAGCCTTAAACCTTGTATAAAGACTGTTGACATCTAGTGGAAGCCATAGGAACTGCAATCTGGGAGGTGAAAATTAGATCTTTCAATAGCATTGCATTGGAACTCATTCTGAGCTCCAAAAAAGAAATTTCCGGATCGATTGTCCTCGGGTTTTTGCCTGCTATATCAGTTCTGTTATACTCACAGACATTATGTTAACAGTTTTAGAAACTTCAGAGTGTTTTCTATCAGATTCTACCAATTATATGCATATCCTAGCTTCTGGGCCTGAGTAACAGGCAGTTTACTTTGGGCATGTCAGACAGGCGGAAATTCAGGAAACTAGCCTTACTCGCAGAGAGGATATCCCTGCTCCATACCTATGAAAAACACATCCATCATCCACGCTGTCCATCCTAATTGCTGTCAAGCAGTCCATTCGAAACTGTATATATCTATGTTAGAAAGAGTTACATCCAAACAATGTATTAATGTTGATTGAAACACGTATGATTAGAGAGATACAAAAGCTTTAATTTGTAGTTGGAGTTATTAACAGAGTCCGTAGCTTTGTAATGCCCATTAGCTGATCATGTCAATTAAGCACATTCATTACTGCACTCTGCTCCCTTTGAGGGATTGGGTACATGCTACATGCCTTTGAGGTAGCTGAGGCTAATTTCCTTTTAGCGCTACCACATCACTATGTGACAGGTGTTTCTAATTGTGACCATGCCATGCCATTCATTAGTGCTGCTCAAACAGACACCCCATGGGAGAGAAGCACATACTGTAACCACATATTAATCACTGGCCAATATGGTGACCTTTATGTAGTGAGGGAGGTGTCACACACACACATAGACACACACACACACATAAACACATGCATGCAAGCACACACAAGTACACAAACAAACCCACACAGAAACACACACATAGACACACTTGGGAGAAAGGAGTCAGGGGCATAACAGTGATGCTCTGCTAGGGCTAGGGATTTTCAGGCATGACTAGGTCTGAGAAAAACAGCCTGGGTGTTTTAATCTAGCATGCCGCCATGTAAATCCCAATCCTTTAATTTAACCTATTTTTGTTAATTAACCCCAGATTTGAGCACTAATGAGGAGCAGGTATTAAATACAGATTATTTCTGCAGAGGCCGACCTCCTGGAATAAGTGTAGATGTAGTTTTCTTGCATTTGATCCTTCAGGGGAGCCAGAATCCTCACCCTATTAGTAGATCATGGAGATGAGTGTGTCTCGTTATGGGTCAGATTAAATGGGAGGTAATTGGGATTTGCTCAGTATGGATGCATGCCCACAGGAGAACCCTTTGAAGAACCCTTATTTGTTCCAGGTAAAACCCTTTTGTTTCCTAGTAAAATCCTTTTGTGTTCTATGTAGAACCCTTTCCACAGAGGGTTCTTCACACAACCCAAAACGGTTCTACCTGAAACAAAAAAGGGTTTTCCTATGGGGACAGCCAAATAACCCTTTTGAACCCTTTTTTCTAAGAGTGTAGAGTTAGACACCGTTTTCTCAATAGACTTCTTCAAATGTCAAGGTTTTCCCATAACTCTGACAGAAGATACAATGCCGTCATACGAAAGAGAGAACAAATCAATCTGAAAAACAAAGAGGAGACAAGCAAACAACTGATTCATGCAGCACATCATCTGAGTGGAGAAAGTCATTACTGAAATCAAAATAAGCTTTCTTTTGTTTCTCCCAGTCTCTTTCCATTACATTGCACCTTTATACTTTTAAAAAGAATCATGACTTAGAACTATGAATGTGATGAAGGTAAAGTGCTTATGCACATTGCACACAAGCGTTATGAACCTTCACCTCTCTATCACTGCCGTTCTTCCCTCATCTATCCTCATTGCCACCTAAAAGATAGTTTCCTTGTATCATTGCAGCACAAGGCAGAGAGATAGCAGAGAGACACCACTGCTGGTTACTCTCACATAATCGTTGAAATGCTAATCAGGACTTCAGAGGATCTTGACCTCTGCCTGTAATAAGGCCCTAATGGCTCTCATATGGTGCAGGGACTGGGAGATTGGCCTAGACATATGTTGCCATCTGACAGAATGCATACACCATGAGCCGGTCCTCGCCCCACTGTCGGGCTGTCATGGCACACCTCGTTAGTCTGATGGGAGATCCATGCCCAGCGGCCCCCACACTAACCCCAGCGGGCTGGAAATCAATGCGTTCACAGCGGGGTGCAGGAGGAGGGGTTTGGGCCATGGATCAGTGTGGAGCGTCAGCCATATCCTTTGGGCTGCTGCGCGTTGGTTAATTATCACCACGGTGATTGCGAACCGCCGAGCTACTTGTGAGTGGAGCATAAACAACAACAAATTGGAACAGGTATTACATGGCATTCAATTTAGTCCTCCTGGAGGGCCTGTGCTGATTAGAACAATCACTGTATGTGTCGCTGGGACAGATGAGTACATGGAGTGGTATAAAAGTGCAAGCCTCCGTAGCCACATTCTTCTTTCCACACAGCCCACTTATCCATATTGAAAATCATAAAGTGTCTCTTATCAGTGGCTTTTCACCAATGTAATGGCAGAGTTCAATTCATCCATCCACACAGCTCATAGAGCCATTCAACTGCTCTTCTGACAGACCTCTCTGTAACCATGGCCCATTTAATTTACTGAACAGATGAAGGCAGTTCACAACAGAGAACTTTCATTATTATGGATTGAAAAATACAATGTTTTAACACTCCATAACCCAGGAAGGATATTTTGAGAGATTATATATTTTTTACCCATCTGGTGTCAAGAATTAAATACTATTTGAGTTCCAGCAAATCCAATCAGAGCAGTGTTTAATTTTGTAACTGTGTCCTTTTTGTGGACATGTTCCTATCCACCATGGCAAACACCATGGCAATTCATTAAACATGGTTCTTATTGATTTCCACTTCTAGGTGCACAACCAGCAGGTTGTTGAGGACAAAGAGCACTATAATCAAGACAGCAACAACAAAATGGTAGCAAATTAGTCATAGATTGATCATTGGTGGACATGATGTACAATTCAATGTACAGGTGATTCGGAGGGTATTCAGACACCTTGACTTTTTCCACACTTTGTTACGTTACAGCCTCATTCTAAAATTGATTAAATAAACATGTTCCTCATCAATCTACACACAATACCCCATAATGACAAATCAAAAATTATACTTATTTATATAAGTATTCAGACCCTTTGCTATGAGACTCGAAATTGAGCTCAGGTGCATCCTGTTTCCATTGATCATCCTTAAGATGTTTCCACCACTTCATTGGAGACCACCTGTGGTAAATTGAATTGATTGGACATGATTTGGTAAAGACCAAGTCCATACTATGGCATGAATAGCTCAAATAAGCAAAGAGAAACGACAGTCCATCATTACTTCTAGACATGAAGGTCAGTCAATGCAGAAAATGTCAATAACTTTTAAAGTCTCTTCAAGTGCAGTCACAAAAACCATCAAGCTCTATGATGAAACTGACTCTCATGAGGGCCGCCACAGGAAAGGAAGACCCAGAGTTACCTCTGCTGCAGAGGATAAGTTCATGAAAAGCGCGTTACCAGCCTCAGAAATTGAAGCCCAAATAAATTCTTCATAGAGTTCAACAGACACATCTCATCTTCAACTGTTCAGAGGAGACTGTGTGAATCAGGCCTTCATGGTCGAATTGCTGCAAAGAAACCACTTCTAAAGGACACCAATAAGAAGAAGAGACTTGATTGGGCCAAGAAACACAAGCAAAGCACATTTTTTTGCTCAGGGGCAGAATGACAGATTTTTATCTTAGATCGGTGGGAATCTGTCCTTTGGTCTGATGAGTCCAAATTGGAGATAGTTGGTTCCAACCGCTGTGTCTTTGTGAGACACAGAGTAGGTGAATTGATGATCTCCGCATGTGTGGTTCCCACCGTGAAGCATGGAGGAGGAGGAGGTGTGGGGGTGCTTTTCTTGTGACACAGTCTGTGATTTATTTAGAATCCAGGGCACACTTTGCCAGCATTGCTACCACAGCATTCTTCAGCGATACACCATCCCATCTGGTTTGCGCTTAGTGGGACTATCATTTATTATTCAACAGGACAATGACCTTATGGGGTGCTGCATCAGATGACCTGGCCTCCACAATCACCCAACCTCAACCCAATTGAGATGGTTTGGGATGAGTTGGACCGCTTAGTGAAGGAAAAGCAGCCAACACGTGAGGTAACTTCTTCAAGACTGTTGGAAAAGCATTCCAGGTAAAGCTGGCTGAGAAAATGCCAAGAGTGTACAAAGCTGTCATCTTTAAAAAATCTAATATATAACATATATTTAGATTTGTCTAACACTTTTTGGATACTACATTATTCCATATCCCAAAACCAATTCTTCCTTTGGCCGCCTCTCCTTCCAGTTCTCTGCTGCCAATGACTGGAACGAACTACAAAAATCTCTGAAGCTGGAAACACTTATCTCCCTCACTAGCTTTAAGCACCAGCTGTCAGAGCAGCTCATAGATTACTGCACCTGTACATAGCCCATCTATAATTTAGCCCAAACAACTACCTCTTTACCTACTGTATTTATTTATGTATTTTGCTCCTTTGCACCCCATTATTTCTATCTCTACTTTGCACAATCTTCCACTGCAAACCTCCCATTCCATTGTTTTACTTGCTATATTGTATTTACTTCGCCACCATGGCCTTTTTAAAAATGTATTTATTTATTTATTTTATTTATTTTATTTATTTTATTTATTTGTTTATTTTTATTTTTTATATTAATATATATTTTTTGCCTTTACCTCCCTTATCTCACCTCACTTGCTCACATTGTATATAGACTTATTTTTCTACTGTATTATTGACTGTATGTTTGTTTTACTCCATGTGTAACTCTGTGTTGTTGTATGTGTCGAACTGCTTTGCTTTATCTTGGCCAGGTCGCAATTGTAAATGAGAACTTGTTCTCAACTTGCCTACCTGGTTAAATAAAGGTGAACTAAAATAAAATAAAATAATGTGTTATTTAATAGTTTTGATGTCTAAAAATAAAGAAAAACCCTGGAATGAGTAGGTGTGTCCAAACTTTTGACTGGTACTGTATATATTCATATATAGTATTTCTTTTTTTATATCTGTGTCCATATCGTCGATGAGTTTCTACTAGATAGAGCATATAGGTCAAGAGAGAATCTACTCAACAATGGCATTGTTTTCAATTAACTCTGCAACTCTATTTACTTTTTTTCACAACTCCTACCAGTTTGACGCCAAAACATTGACACCAAATACATACTGACATAACATAAAATATGCAATTAATATTTTGTTTAGCGTCTTAATTAATTATTTCAGATATTTTACATGTGATAAGAAGGCCAGAGATAATAACATACACCTGTGATAATCTAAAGTACCCAAAAGGGCGACTAGATGTCTTGTGATAGATTTCACAAAATCTTTGAAAGACAGAAGTTTGTCTGAGTTTAGCTTAGGTAAAACACTGTTCAGTTCCTGATTGACTCTCTGTGGGACCTGTCCTCTTGGTCATGTGTTAATGGGTCACGGCTGCCCCTTAGCCGCCCGACAGACGAGACAAACACACCACAACAAGCCTGGCTCTGCCATATTTAACTGGAGAGGCTGAGTTTAGGGATAACTCCAGGAGGGGCAGCAAATAAAGCTCAGCTAATGAGTTGAGGTTTCTTAATTTGTTCTCGCCCATAATTCCAGAATGGATTAAGTCGGCTTTATTTGCCTCTTTCCTGTTGATTAGCACAGTACTCGGTTTAGGAGTTTAGGGGGGAGGGGGAAGTCAGGTTATAGAGCTTATGATGAGACTGGATCAGTGGCTTCTGCAGTGTTTAGCAGATAAAGGAGTTCACATTTCCTGGACAGTCGAGACAGTATATCGGGGTCCGTTATTGGATTTAGTCAGCCTGATAAAGCGAGGGCGTAATTTGCAACAGTGATCCTCTATCTGTCTGTGATGTTGGGTCTATCCTTCTCCGTGTCTCTCTCTCTCTCTCCTTGTCTCTCTCTCTCTCCTTGTCTCTCTCTCTCTCCTTGTCTCTCTCTCTCTCTCTCTCTCCCCTCGGTCTCTCTCTGCCAGGGGAAGAGTGGACTTTAGACTGTCAATTAGGGTTAAAAGGCTGGGAACACGGCAGTGTGCAACGGAGCAAAGAGCCCGGACCTGGCATGGCACCTGATGCTGCTTTTAATTCTCCTGCTGCAGGTCAAAACTCCAGCACAGCACAAAACAGCCGCAGGGCAGAAACCCACACCTCCAGGCTAGATGCTTCCCCCATTAGGGTAGTGCCTGGAGTGTGCTGGACCGCATTGTCTTAATAATACACGGGCTTCAGTGTCAATCAACGTCAGTGAGGAGAAAACACCACGCCTTGCCTCAATACTGAGATAACAGCTCCAGAACACTGCCTTCTATAGTACCACTCTGTTCTCGATAAGACAGACCTGTGTAGCCTCTTCAAAACAGTTCAAGCGGTTCAAGTTGTCTTAGATACACATATAGGGCCATCCAGTCAACTTATCTCCCACCTGATATCTCCCAAATCTCTCCAAATTACTAATAAAACAAATGCTCTCATGGCCCCCAGGTGTTTATGAATGCATGGAAACCAAGGCCTGGCAGATGATTTCTAACCCAGTGCTTTGTTTGAGAGGTAAATGTACTCTCTCTGTTTGATTCTATGCTCCTGGAGAGTAACGATAAACACACTGAGAGACAGTAGGTTGAGATTTCAGCTGTATTGTTTGTACAGGCCTGTCTGGAGTATATATTCACCCAGATAGGCAGGCCTCCTTTGACCAGTCCACTTAAATTCATCATTTTACATCTCAAACACACTGTGTGCATCACCTATGGGGGAATATCTCTCTCCATCAGTCACCATGTTGAGCTGTGTGTTGTGAGTCACGTCTCCTATGCCAGTCAGAGCTATATACTGTATCCACTCTCTCGTATTGTCAAACCATCTAATATAGGAGTTAAAGATGGCCAATTAGACTGCAGTATCAGACAGACCGGAGGTGGTTGTAGTATTGTGATATGGCTTCTCATTCTCGTCATTCTCAGTATTTTTTTCCACCCCCCTGCGGCTTTGGAGTCTTGAAAGGTATGTAACAATGCACCAGAAAGAAGTCACACACAGCCTGTGTCCAATACCCTCCAGGCTGGTATGATGTCACAACTATTTTCAACTCCAGAGCTGCACATGTGCGTTCTCATTAGCCTCCAATGTGGGGAACATGAGAGGGCTGGGATCTTAAGGAGGATCAGAGCTAATAAATGAATACGAAGACCACCTCCCTTGTGTGAGCCTGTACCATGTCAGCCAAACCATGACTCAGAGCTTGCAAAGGTGGACAGCTTGTCATCAGAAGATGCAAATTGCCATGGCAACAGCTATGAGTCATGGCAGGAAGGGCTGGTGAGCGGTCTCTTGGATACATTAGCAGCCTGTTCATGTTGTTTGGGACAGTCTGATGCCGTCACTCTGTGAATGGGCTGCTCAGCTTCTGAGTCTAGTGGTCAATCAACGAGTTGTGAAAAAACCTTAGGGTCTATCATTTGACGCATGATAAGCAATGCATTTATTATTTTCTTGAAGTGCATTTTAGCGAATTGTATTTGCATTACAGGATTTTAAGCTGGAATGTATGAGTGTCATGTATAAGTATGTGACAGATATGGAGGGGCAGGGAGGGAGTAATAATGTCTGAGAGAGATAAATTGAGAAAGAGGGAGAGGGGAGAGAAAGCACTGTGATCCTGACATTAAAAGATGAGACCTTAGCTTTAGCCTGGGGCCAACCTGCACTGACCTCCGCCGTGACCGTAGCTCTGTAGACAGCAGCCACACATCAGAGACACTCCCTCCGGTCCGATCTGTCCACAATCCTCCGAGAGAGAAGAGACCAGACGCTCGCTTGCTTGCACCCGCCCGCCGCCCAGCCTAATACAATACCAAACACCATGTGGTGTCATATCACTCATACAGCACAGGCAGCCAGACAGACTGACTGAGATGAGTTCCTCCAGTAGGCTTTCATCTCAGTGGGCTGCCTGCGCCCGTCAGGGAAGATATGAAACCAGCGCAAACAGAAAGAACCAACATTCGTGCATAGCATTGTAAGCCATCGACTCCAATATTAACTTCAGGGTTCACTCTCCTTCATGTTTGCTCAGGATTTTGTCTGTTGCTTTCCACTGCTTTCCGCTGTGTTTGGGGGAGGTAGAAACAGCTTGTGTTCTGTTCAGATGCAGAGCCAGTTTGTCCTCCACCGGCGTGATGTAAGTAAACAGCCAATGTGTTTCCATAGTACTGGGGGCTTGGCTCTGGTGTAAAAATGGCAGCTCTGGTGAGAAAATTGCCCCAAACGCCAGTCAGTCAGCCAGCTTGGCTTGAGCTATCTTTATTTATAAATGTTTTAATAAAGGAACACTTTAACAGCCACCCAATATAAAGAGTATAATTTCATCTAATTGGAATAGAAGTCAAATAAACAGCTTCAGTTGAGATGGCATCGCACAATGTTGGCTTTCCCCAGGTTTTAAGTATTCATAAATTGGCCTCCGCACATTCATTAATTCCTATATGGTAATTAAGCCACGTGTTATCATATTCCACGCCATACAGAGCAAAGGTTTCCCTCTGCTCACATAAATGTCCATGCGCTTATTATGTAATAAATGTGGCAATACATTTTATGTTAATAGAGACCCATTTTCCCAAGGTTGTTTGCAGGCCCCATCTTGGTCCCTCTCCGTCAGTGGCGTTATGTTGAGTTGAGGTTGGTACTGAGGGTAATTGCTGTCGTTTAACGCAATAAAATCGGCTCTGGGAATCCTCAGGTGAACTGATAATGGGGGCAAAAGGGTATGTTCATTATGTGTCCATGTCCATTCTTTTATGGGGCGGATGGGAGATAGGATGACTCATTTGGAATTGTGTGCGGAAGAAAGGTCCCCCACCACTTTCATTACGCCATTCCATAATTCATTGTGCATACTGAATTTTTTAAGAGTCCTTCAACGTCGGCTTGGAGATTTCTATCTACAATGGGCTGCTATGTAGTTCACTGAGTGGCGCTCTGCTCAGACTGGGTCAAAGGAGGGACAAGAAAGAACATGAGAACCCCTGTCAGAGACAGGATACCTGCCAAACCTGTCAATGTCCCACGCCTATTCTGCTATTCAACTCCTGTGATAAATGAGTGATAAATCATGTCCAGGAAAATTATATAAACGATGAAAGAACAAGGATTTCAGAGAAAATTGCTCTCAATCATAAATGTATATTAAAAATTATTAAACAGTTCAAATTCACCATTTCCAAGCCTACTATTACTGTGTTAAGTAAGAGCAAGTTTTATATGCTCAGCAGTCTAGTCAAGAACCATATCACACTCTTTACAATTCAGGTGAACGAATCCATACTGGTACTGTACTGTAACTCTCAGTGGATGAAGCCTTATTATCTCCATGATTGGGCTCCTCGTGTGGGAACAGTCCTGTCCTCTCCTCTCTGGTGAGTTGAGTCTAATGCTGTGTGGCAGGGCCGGCACTCCACTGTCCAAACACATCTGTCATGTCATGTCACAGTGACACCGCAACCAGTCGGACTCAGCTCCCACCTCTACTGTATGGCAGGAACCCACGTCACACACACACACACAAGTTCACACACTGCACACACACATATGACACACACACATGAGCTCATGCATAAACTTTTGAACACACACGAATTCCTACAGTACATTATCCCACTTAAACAGGCACAATGCAAACACATTCACAGGCAGAAACAAACCATGGCCAGGGTTAAATCCGGACCGCAGTGGATCAGCGTTGTAACAAAGCTTGCTTGACATTTAAAGGAAATTTCAGATTGAGCTGAAATATGCAGCGTTTACCTTGAATGCGATCTCCGCGACCATGGTAACATTGTTTTAAATGGTGCATAGCCAAAAAGGGCATATTGGACGTAATCCCAACCAATATCAGACTAACGTGAAATGTTGAGTTTGTAGTGTTTGATGTATTTGAGTTATTTTTGTTTTTCACATGCAGTACTGTGGAGCCTTCAACACAGTATTGATGTCAGGGAAAATGTATTAAGTCTGACCTAGAAAATACTATTAAATCAGCAAGAATATGTGCTGGCCATCACTGCATTGTAATGTAATTCACCAGAGTCTGTTCTTACCCTATAGCATCTGCAATGCAATTTCGACTTATAGTATAAAGAGATTGCCACATAAAAATTATAATTTTTCAAAAGATGTTCAAACTTACTTTCTAACTTCTCTTTTTCATCGCTCTGCATATGTCTGGTTCAGCTCTGAATTACTTTCATGGAAATCAAATCTCTCTAATAGCTCTGAGAGGAGTTCAAAACAACGGTAGTACCCTTCTGAAAATTCCTACTTTACTTGTTAGCCTTGAACTGTTTAATAACACGTTTGTAGAATTCATTTTTTGCTCTTCGGAATGATGTGCGAGTGAAGCTTCTAAAGAACATGCACAGAATCAAGCAAGTGCAAGAGGGTGGAGTACTTGGCTTGACAAGATTAGGCTGATTCCTTGCTAACCATGGTATGGGTTCTGTAGAAAAAAGGCAAGGCAGCACTCTCTTTCTCCTCCAGCGGGGCCCGTTGAGGGACTGCTGTCAGGCTTTGATAGGCAGGCGGGCAGTGTCAATGAGTGTCATGTTAGCATGGCAAAAGTGTGTGTGTGTGTGCGTGTGTGTGTGCAGTGTGCAGTGGAAGAAGATATGACTGCATCAACATGTGTGAGGGGATGATGGGGGTCGTAGGGCAAAGTCATAGTTGTCCAGGTCCTACAGACACAGCTTCAGCGGCCCTCAAACTCAGTATGATGTTTCACATTCTCCTCTCATCTGCTTCGAAGAGAGCTGAGACAGTATGACAGGCTGCAGGCGTTTTTTGGATGGGAAGGAATTTATCAAGCCAGATTTCAATACTATGCACTTCTTGGATCATCTAAACTTTTGTCACTCAATGATTTCCAAATACTGTATCCAAATTACATGGAAGAATGCTTGTGTCAACAAAATAATTTGATAACTTGTCCCGAAGCCATGTAGTGCAGAATATGAAATCAAATAATACACAACAAAATATTTTAAAATGTGTTATTTGGAAATAATGTATTGTACAGAGAGGCAGGGAAGCATAACAAACAAGATGCTGGACTCTCGTTGCCTGAAGGTAGCACTGCAGTTTGGAGAAAGACAACAATAGATTGCAGAATATGCTATTGGGCAAATTTGGGGAGTCTCACGGGTGCTTGGCCCTGCTTTCAAGACAGCAGTGGACTTAAAATAACCCATCTCATCTACAGGAGAGAGGAAAACAAAGCAGAGTCAATCCAATGCTTATGATTTATACCACATTAAACAGTGCAGGACGAAACCCTGTCAAGCCCAGCGGTAATGGATATTTTTAATTGTTTTCTTGTTGGAGACCCCCCCCCCCATATGGCTAGGCACAAACTATGAATCATAGAAACAGTTGCTATCACTCAATATGTTTGCCTTGTTATTAAGAATGATGCATACAGTACATTGTGGCACAGTGGGCAGTGCATGGAATAGAGGTGGAGCTAAATAAAGGGTTTAGCAATGAGGACAGTAAACATTGATTGACAGAAAGAACAGTGCTATTATACCTGCCAAAGCTAGAGGACAAAGGAGCGAACATCGCTCCACCTCGCATCTCTTTCTTTCCCTCTCATTCCTTCTGTGTGTCAGACAATCTCCCATGCACACCAATAGTCTTCTTTTGTCTCCAGCATGTTTTTAGGACAATGAGCCCATTTGCTCAGCAATTACAGAACAATGAATGCTAGTCCCCATGAATATCTATTAAAAACCTGTATGCCACTTATTTCCACATATATAAACTGCCACATTGTTCCTCATAGCAGCAGCCGGTCTGTCCTGTTATTTCCTTTCCTGACGGTGGTCACGTCAGAACAGTAGAGTATGATGATCCATCCAGGCCATCTGATGGTTCAGTGTGGCCTTGCCGTGCTAAACAGCTGGAGACCAACATGGCCGCTCTCCAGGAACACAAGATGGCTGAGGCAGATGGCCAATTAGATCCCATAATGCCTAATTGTAAATGATGAGGCAGGTGTCAAATTAGGCATACCTGCAAATTAATGGGAATTCATGAACCAGCTCACAGAAAATTCTCTAACTCAGAGAAACAGAGGAGGAAACAGGACCCTCACGTTCTCTCCATAAATTCCTGGGTGAGGTTAAATGGAAAGGTACAATTATGTAAATGATGTATAAGTAGCAAGTCCTTGTCATGCTAAAAGCTGTGGTTCTAATACACTACTGTGGAGATATGACATGATTCACCCAAGGTCACTGTACTCAGGTCTTCTAAGAAGACATTTAGAATCTGCTAGTCATCATTTTCACTTCCTCCTCTCTCTTTCTTCATCCCTCCATCCTGCCATCTCTCCTCACAGGTTCCCCCTCCTCTCATTCCCCCTCCTCTCCCCTTCCTCTCGCCTCTCCATCCAGACACCGCTACCCTCTGCCTGTTAATTAGAGCAAACCTTTTAGTCACAGAGCAGATGGAGACGTCCCAGTCACCCAGACAGGGCAAGACAGTGCCTGACTCACTGCAGACAATCATTAAGTTTACAGTGACCCTGTGCTCTCCAGAATCCCTCAATCTCTCAGCCACAGTGACTCTATCTTAAAGGACATAGTGACTAAACAGCCACATCCACCCGTCCGGAACGTCCTGGCAAAGAATATTAAAAATCCATCAGACAGCAACAACAAGCCAGTACACGGCAAGACTATTATTTCATACGGCATTACAGTCACCCTTGCCCCCCATTAACGCCACAGCGTTATGCAGAAAGTGATGCAATGCATTACCGTTTCAGTGCCAGTCCCTACAACCAATTGACCTGCTGGTTTAACAATCTGTCACAGCTGTGCTGCTTTGCAACGATCATGTTCAAAAAAACTCTGCATGTCCACCCACCACTGGAAAATGTTGGAGAGCTTAGAAAAGGTTGATTACTAACACAGATAGCCGTAGGTTGTTAAAATAAAAGCTTGGCATTTCGTGGGGATCTTGGCCTCTTC
Source organism: Salvelinus namaycush (assembly GCF_016432855.1). NCBI lineage: Eukaryota > Metazoa > Chordata > Actinopteri > Salmoniformes > Salmonidae > Salvelinus > Salvelinus namaycush. The sequence goes on along the minus strand of NC_052340.1, from coordinate 25,673,402 downwards.
CCTCAAGCACACTCAGATGCTTTTAAAGATGCTATTTAATGTGCCTGGTGTTCCCACCGCACAAACACATTTGAGGATGCCGCCCGCCTCGCATGGAGAATGGAATCTCTTCTCCTCCAATTGTGTTGGTGGAGGACCTCTCAGACTGGCCCTGGGCTAACAGGTGCTGAGGGGGATTAGAGACCGAGCGCTGGGCCTAGAGGGGGCAGAGTGAAGAGAGACCCAGGCCAGAGGAGAGATGAGATACTGGGATGAAGAGAAACCAAGGCTGGAGGAGAGATGAGATACCGGAATGAAGAGAGACCCAGGCTGGAGGACAGATGAGCTACTTGGATGAAGAGAGACCCAGGCCAGAGGACAGATAAGCTACTGGGATGAAGAGAGACCCAGGCTGGAGGACAGATGAGCTACTGGGATGAAGAGAGACCCAGGCCAGAGGACAGATTAGCTACTGGGATGAAGAGAGACCCAGGCTGGAGGACAGATGAGCTACTGGGATGAAGAGAGACCCAGGCTGGAGGACAGATGAGCTACTGGGATGAAGAGAGACCCAGGCCAGAGGACAGATGAGCTACTTGGATGAAGAGAGACCCAGGCCAGAGGACAGATAAGCTACTGGGATGAAGAGAGACCCAGGCCAGAGGACAGATGAGCTACTGGGATGAAGAGAGACCCAGGCCAGAGGACAGATTAGCTACTGGGATGAAGAGAGACCCAGGCTGGAGGACAGATGAGCTACTGGGATGAAGAGAGACCCAGGCTGGAGGACAGATGAGCTACTGGGATGAAGAGAGACCCAGGCTGGAGGACAGATGAGCTACTGGGATGAAGAGAGACCCAGGCTGGAGGATAGATGAGCTACTGGGATGAAGAGAGACCCAGGCCGGTGGACAGATGAGCTACTGGAATGAGTAGAGAGAGGAGAGGGACCTCAGCTTTTGAGCTTGGCTTAGTGTACTGGAACAGAGAGAGAAGAGCGCAAATGATGATGATGATGATGATGATGATGATGATGATGATAGAGAACACGTCAGCGGTTGCCATGCATATGTCTGGAATCAGCCAGATCTCTCCTGGGTCAGCAGTGGTGAGATGGAGTCAGAGAGAAAATTACCTTCTCTCAGTCCTGTCCCAATGTGATGGAGCAGCTACCTCTCAGAACATCTCGCTCTACAAAGAAAGATGCTCTGTCCTCTGCTATAAGCGCAGTGTGTAACAACAACAGCAAGGACAGACGGAGAAATATTCTGAAGAAATACAATCAACATGCATACTTGCTATGTGGTAATTGAGTTCTCTCTGAGTCCTCTCTGAGGTACGTAGCTCACTCCCCCATGTCCATCTCCATCCATGGCTGCTGCAGCCTAATGTCCATTTGGTGCCTGTGCTCTGGGCTTCTCAGCCTTGCTCTCCTGTTCAGTTGATGAGGGTTTATATGAGCTGACAGATTACTGAGGAAGCTGTAAACACCAAAGAGGCAGAGTGTCCTGGATCACAGACGCAAACCCTCACCTCTGCAGGCAACAGCTGAGTGTCCCAAATCGCCCATACACTCCACCGCTTATGGAGGCACAGCGCTGCCAACGGGGCGGGAAAAAGGTGGTCGAGCTCGGCCCATCTGAGCCCCTCTGGCACTCTGTGCCACAATCAGGCTGTGGGCAAGCAGTAGAGGGGCAGTAGAGAAACTGCCCCAATATCATGGTAAGGATAAGTGCTTTTATGGCCCACTTTCCAAAGCTATGCACTCTGACGTCAATAAAAAACTAAATAATAATGACTAATCGCTTGTGAGAGCCAGTGTTATTGTTGACGTACGCTCCCATGCCTTATAACGGCACTAAATTGGATTTTGAAATTATTAAAGTATATGTTTTTTTTGACTGAGCATACTTTTGTTCGCTTATGCAAATAAATGAACATTCCCTGGCGCTGATTCCCCAGCCTGCCAAAGGGCAGGCATTAACGTACTACTCTGTTCAATGGAGGTTTGTCATAAAAGAGACATCAATAACCAGGACGTCTAGCTGTTCGGCAATATGCACTACACAATATTAAGCCTTTATTATTATTATTTAATGCTGGGTTGATTTAATGCCCCTGCTTTTTTTTGCCCGTCTTTGCTTATCTGCAGAGTTTCATTAGCATACAAAGCCCTCTCTTGGTGGTGGGGGGTTGAAAATAGTACTGAGCGAGTTAGCTCAGCTTCCTACTCCTACTGTGCTGGCAGCCCCACGGCCACTACAGATGATGGCTTTGCAGAGAGTAGGGGGCTCTGCTGGGGCTCTGCCACATTATGGCTTCCCACACGCTGGTTGTAGGAAGCCAGCCCCCGGCCCCAAACACTTCCACCCCAGAGAGCGCTCAAATCTCCCCAAAAAATGACTTGTTTTGGAAAGTAAGGGGAATAAGACAAACAGCAGTTGGCTGGCAGGAGAAGGGGCTTCAGCAAAGATAAAAAGTCACTCAGACAGCTGGGCCTGGGTGAGAAGCGGTGAGCCTTTCTGTGCTGCAACAGGGTTTTATTTTCGGGAAGTCCCTATCCACAGCAACGGGATCTGCCGTCTCCTATTCCGAGAGACACTGGCTTTTCAATGCCACGGTTGTCAGAGCTGCCTTCAGCTACATGCCTGTTGTTTCTCCCGGTCCAGGCATCTCCACTGTCTTCAAGTCCTTACAGTTTTCTGTTTCTTTAAATGGGAAATGTCAGGAGAGAGAGAAGGCACAGACACCCAGTCAGCAAACTACACATTTCGTCAGTCCTTGCCACCCTAACCATGACATGCTAACACAAACAAGAATACACACACACACACAAACACACACACACACACACACACACACATCTACGTAAACACACACATCTACGTAAACACACGCACACTCAATTATGAGGAGAAAATGTAATTGCAACATTTGGAAAAGCAGACTGGGGCCCCTCTAATGTGTAGAGAAGGAAATGTAATTTGTCATTCATAAATCTGGCTTCATTATTTCTGTATGACTTGGAGTCCCCCTGCTTACCGAACCAGCCCTCACGCAAATGAACAAGTCAGCCTGATAAACTGGTGGTCTCTCTGGGGTTGTGTTAGCCGTCGTTCCTGCAGGTAACACTTTTCCACACAACTCTCCGCACCTGTAACCTGCTGCCACAGGGGTAAATTGTCTCTGCTCTAATTGGTTGGTTCCAACCTGGTGCCATATACGACCGCACTGGGCTCTTTTACAGCCAACAAGTACCTGGTGCTGTAGAGTGGGAGGGGATGTGGGGAGGGAGGAGGTGGGGTTGGCTCCAGGGGTAAAATTATGTGACAGACAGGAAACAACCATTCATTATGAGGTGTCATCTGGTGTCATCTGGCTCTTACCAAATCTCTCCTTGAATTGTTTATTACTACTAGCAAGGAATTCATACCAATTACAAAGAGAATCTGGCGGTTGCGTTTTACAGCTCTGATGAACACAGAAGAAGACAGAAGTCATGTCTGGTCTTTTCTCATCCCCATAGCGAGCACTGAGTGTGTCAGTGTTGGATGTTAATGCCTCTCTGCTCTGCTCTTCTTTCCCTTCATATCACTGCCCTATGGCTAACCATAGATGTTTGGTGAAATAACATGAATTAACTGTAAGCACATCCCCAAAGGGAACCTCCTTCTTTTGAGGTCTTGGGGACATCTATCTCCTGCACTTAAAACAGCATCTCTCACACTGGCCACCCTTGGACATGGAGGAATCTGGGGCACCCAGTGTTCGTGTTGGATCTTATTGCACTTGTGTAACTCTCTAGCCCTTAACTAGATGCCTGCTGCCTGTTGGCAGTACTGGAACGTAGTGGGGAGCTGACAGGCCAGTGTGCCTGCAGATTAGCGCCCTCTGTTTGGGTGACTACATAATTAGGCCAGTCTGTTGACTGTGTTGGAAAGTGGCCTGTTGCTCAGAACCCCTTCTCCTTTTCCTTCTCATCATCTGCCTCTTCCAGTATGTGGACCCCCCATGTTATGGACAAGTACCTAAATGGGTTTCAGATACACGGGTGGCGTTGAATGAGTGCAAGTGGTTTAGAGCCAAAACTAAGGCAACTTAACTCAAGCATTCAGGGATTCTGATATGGAATGGGGCAGAGTTTAAAAAATGCACAGAGGTTCTGCAGCTAATAATGTATGTATGTGAATGTAGATGGGTAAATTGTGCGTTTTTTCCGGTTTTATATGAGGTAAAATATTCCCGGCCTTCAGGGAGCGAGGGATGGGATTGAGGGAAAAGGGAGATAGAGAAGCCCTGCATGTTCACCTCTCTCTGTCTGACTGAGGCTTTCCCTTTCATCACAGTGTTCTTGGGGGTACAGTGGAAGGTAGTTTCTTCCACCTTCCACTGTGCTGTGTTTAGCTGAGAGTCTGAGCTGTCTTTACAGGTCCTCTCGGGACAGCTGTCATGCCTATACTACAACAAATATCTCTAATTGAGCCACACGCCTCAGTGCTGCCTTCTTGCCGGAGTCCGTCAACTGCCCCTGACATGGAGGGGGAGGGTTTTCTGAGTCTGGGCGTCTGTCTGGGTGTGTGCGTAGGAGGTCCTGGGTGTGTGTGCAGCATTGCTCTGTGATGGGGTCTGATGGCCTGTTGTGCTCCAGGTAATGGCTGACATTTCTTCATTTGTGAGGCTAATTGCTGATTTACACCGCCTCTAATGACATGTGAAGTCTGATCCAGAGTCTGTAATGGGAATGGGATCTAGCCCGCGGTGCAATCCTCTCACCTCCCCTCTCTTCCTCTGTCTCTTTCACTCTTCTCTTCTCAGACATCTCTTCTGCATCCCTTATTTATGTACTCTTTCATCAGGGTCCGTTCTCCTGGCAAAACGGCAAGGCAAATCGTCACTTAAGATCAGACATGAATTTATGTCTTTCTCTTTCCGCTTCCATCCTTCTCTTTCTACCTTTTCCTCTCTCCCTCCCTCTCTCACATCCTCTCCCAGTGTCACTCTAGTGGTCCCTAGACACGGTGGCTCAAAAACGGTTTAGAGATCAGTTGGCTGGAAAGAATGTAATGCTGGCTGGTGTAAAGAGAATCAATGGCTCAGCTTTAACTGACTCTAAGCAGAATCTTATTTTTACCTGAGCTTTTACTCATACAGTACATATATATCACATCTGGCAATCGAGATATAGTCAGGCTCAGATTGACTAAGATATTTCACAATATTAACCAATAAAGTCTGAATTAACACACCACATTTAACCTTAATAGCATCCATCTTGCTAATTAGCACTGCACTGTACATGCATGTCTTCCCACACAGTTTTAATTTCCTCCATATCTGAAACTGTTCTCCTAAGACAATAAGATGTGTCTGCATCTCAGCCAAGTCAATAATCTAATTAAGAGGTTCTTGCGTCCAACATCTTTTGGTTTTAAGCTACAGTATGCTCTAGTGCAGGGAGAGAAAGATCGCCAATAAACCATACATCACAGCAAAGGACCAAAGTCATTTTCTTGAAATGAACACACACCGGGGAAGTTGATATATGGAGGTCTACTTCCATGTAACACCAATCTAAGTGTCCTTTATGATTTTATTCAAAATCCATCAACAATGTATTGCACACTAAACACATTCGTGCAACATGACAGATTGCCCCCCTGCGAAGGAAGAAAGGGGAAGTCACCCCTCCCAGCCCAGCGTTTCTTAATTATTGTGCTAGCTAGGAGTTTGTCCCCCCACATGTCATAAAGTCCTACTAGCTGTGCAGTGTGGGGAAGGGGAAGTGGACGTTATATGGGTAATTGCTATGGTGCTCCCTCCATCGTGGCACTGGCTGGGTTTAAGCTAACTGGAGCTGACGCTAATGGCGGCCTTAATGAAAAGCTGGAGCCCTACTGAAGCTTTCTTGACATTGCCGAGGACAGGCAAGTCACTCTCTTGCCCCAAGTGCCCGCTCCCTCGGACTATCCTCCAGGAAATATTTGCCTTGATGCACAAAAGCTTTCTGTAATGACTAACGTGTGTCTGCGTGGATGTTTGCCTGCGCTAACATATGCTTGAGCAACAAAGCTTTGATAATGCAAAACCCACTGTCAGCCTCTTCCTTCTAGCATCAGATCATCGCTGAACCATTACTAGTTTCAGCTTCCCTTTGTTCATTAGCAATCAGCCTGACGTCTTTACAGGCTAGAAAGGAAAAGCTGCTCTGTTTGAGATGTCATTATGCTGCAAATAGGATAGGAAAATGGCAGTTGCTGGATTTTCTTCTCTATGGAAAAGGCTTGACAGTCACTCCCTTCGAGGATCATCTTTCCAAACAACCTTCTTTCCCAAAGCTAATTTGCAGCTGATTAGAAATAGTGATGCGTTCTGCCATTATCTAACGAGACCAACCTTTTCAACTGAGGATGACTTGTCCTAATTGTAAAACCATGAAAGCAAGGGGCATAATAAGTAAATGGACCCCAAAATGTGCCCTGACAAAGTAGAATGTCGGATGACTAACTCAGACAAAGTGACTCACACACACACACACACACACACACACACACACACACACACACACACACACACACACACACACACACACACACACACACACACACACACACACACACACACACACACACTTTTTATCATACTAATATCATTATGATGAGGTATCATTTCTCTTTTCCTTTCTCTTCTTGCTGCACTTCCTTTAAGGTTTTTGCTGTAGTAAAGCATAAAGACATGGCTATTTTTTTCCTTCCTTTTTATTTGCAACTGTGACCTTCAGCTCTTTTGAAGTATTAAATTTGATGAAATCTTCCAACTATCTATACTGTATTTGTTTTCTTCCTTTTCTTTTCTTTTGCTTTCTTTAATCACAATCTGTGCTCACTGTCACAAATAATAATGAATGAACTCAAAATAGCCTTTGATTTGCCAGAGCTTAGCCAGGTCACAGCTCAATCGGCAGGGAAAAGGTTTGTAGATCCATCCGTTTGTAACTGTGAACAGGGATACAGTGCCTCATTTGTAGTCAGACAGTGTAGCTACTGAGTGCTATGGAGTCTCCCATTGGAAACCCTTGAAACCACTCCTATATAAATGATAGATTATCAGACACGCAACAAGAAGGTGTGATATCATTATTACTGAAACAGGACCCAAGTGGTATATATAAAGATCCAGTCCATTTAAAAAATTGGAGACCTCTTACACTTCAGTGTTGTGATGCAAAAATCCTAGCAAAATGCTTGGCGCATAGAATAAAAAAAGTTTTGTCAGATATTATTCATCCTAATCAGACAGGTTTTTTACATGGACGATACATTGGAGATAATATAAGGCAAGTACTGGAAACAATAGAACACTATGAAATATCCGGGACACCAGGCCTGGTTTTCATAGCTGATTTTGAAAAGGCTTTTGATAAAGTACGACTGGAGTTTATATATAAATGCCTAGAATATTTCAATTTTGGGGAATCTCTTATAAAATGGGTTAAAATTATGTATAGTAACCCTAGGTGTAAAATAGTAAATAATGGCTACATCTCAGAAAGTTTTAAACTATCTAGAGGAGTAAAACAAGGTTGTCCACTATCGGCATATCTATTTATTATTGCCATCGAAATGTTAGCTGTTAAAATTAGATCAAACATTAATATTAAGGGATTAGAAATCCAGGGCCTAAAAACTAAGGTGTCATTGTACGCTGATGATTCATGTTTTCTTTTAAAACCACAACTAGAGTCTCTCCACGGCCTCTTAGAGGATCTAGATACATTTGCTATCCTCTCTGGATTAAAACCAAATTATGATAAATGTACCATATTACGTATTGGATCACTAAAAAATACACATTTTACATTGCCATGTAGTTTACCAATTAAATGGTCTGACGGAGATGTGGACATACTCGGTATACAAATCCCAAAAGAAAGAAATGATCTCACTCCAATAAATTTTTATAGAAAGTTAGCAAAAATAGATAAGATCTTGCTACCATGGAAAGGAAAATACCTGTCTATTTGTGGGAAAATCACCCTGATTAACTCTTTAATCATATCACAGTTTACCTATTTGCTTATGGTTTTGCCTACACCTAGTGACCTGCTTTTTAAATTATATGAACAAAAAATATTCAATTTTATTTGGAACGGCAAGCCAGATAAAATTAAAAGGGCCTATTTATATAACGAATATGAATTCGGAGGGCAGAAATTATTAAATATTAAAGCATTAGACCTCTCACTAAAGGCATCAGTCATACAAAAGTCATACTTAAATCCAAACTGGTTCTCTAGTAGATTGGTACGAATGTCTCATCCTATGTTCAAGAAGGGCCTTTTTCCCTTTATTCAGATTACACCTGCTCACTTTCGGTTGTTTGAAAAGGAAATAATCTCCAAAATATCTTTATTTTTTAAACAAGCCTTAGAAAGTTGGTTGCAATTTCAGTTTAATCCACCTGAAAGGACGGAACAAATAGTACAACAAATATTGTGGTTAAATTCAAATATAGTAATTGATAAAAAAACTGTATTTATCGAAGAAATGTTTAAAAAAGGTATAATTTTTGTGAATGATATCATAAATAGGACTGGTGGAGTAATGTCACACATGCAGCTAACACAGACATATGGAAATGTCTGCTCTACCCAAAATTACAACCAATTAATTGCAGCATTACCACAAAAATGGAAGAGGCAAGTAGAAGGGGAAAAAAGTAAGGAACTTGTATGTCGGCCCTATATTAAAGAACATAAATGGTTAAAGAAAAGTGTGATAAATAAAAACATATACCAATTTAATTTAAGGACCAAAAAACTGACAGCTGTGCCATATAAATTGCAAAATAGTTGGGAAGAGATTTTCGATGTACCCATTCCATGGCACATGGTTTATGAATTGATACGCAAAACAACGCCGGATTCAAAACTTCGAATTTTTCAATTTAAATTATTGTACAAAATTCTTGCAACTAATAGAATGTTATATATATGGGGGATACAATCTTCCCAGCTCTGCAGATTCTGCTGTGAGGAGGCAGAGTCATTAGATCATTTATTTTGGTATTGTCCGTATGTAGCTCGTTTTTGGTCACAGGTCCAGGAATGGTTGAAGAATTGCAACATTTGCGTAGAACTAACGCTACAGATAGCAATACTGGGGGATTTGAAAAGCCATAGTCAATCAATCAATAATATAATAATTATTTTAGCAAAAATGTTTATTTTTAATTTACAATCCGTGGAAGCTATGAGAATAGGAAGATTCAAATCTTTTGTGAAGCATCACAGCACAGTTGAAAAATATATGGCAAATAAAAATCCGAAATGGATGATGTTGGAAGATAGATGGGAAGGGTTGAGTGGAGCTGAAGGGTGGGACTAATAACAAAATAAACAATGTAGGGCATACGGGATCTGTGAAATGTGTATAGGTGCGGAGCCTTTGTGAAATAGCACAGTTACAAGTGGAAATCAAACTGGATGGACAACAGAAATAGAGGAAGGACTAAGAACAAACAAGAGAGAACTATTATAAAGTAGACTGTGTCTGTAAAATGTGTATAAGATGTATAAATTGAAGGTAAAAACAGAAATGTTTATCAGTTTACTCCAATTGGGGGATCGGTGGTAGGGTTTGCGGGGAATAATAATAAAGGTATACTCTTTAAAAAAGTATGTATGTCTATATAGGTATGTGTATGTATATATGTGTATATGTATGCATACGTGTATGGATATATATATTTACCCCAAAAAATATGGGGGATTGGAAATGATGCAGACAATTACATTGGAAGCAACATTCTTTCCGCAATATTAAGCTGATCCACCCCTAAAAAAAAAAAAAAAAAAAAAAAAAAAAAGAAACCCTTGATCCTTGAGATCATGACAATATGCTATGCCTGACTGGAGAAAGGAGAACACTCCTCAAATTGCACTCTTAGGCTGGCATTTAATAACATACTGATTCATTGGTCATAGAAATCCAGAGGAAAAAATTGCAGTGTTAAGTTACACCAGAGGCTTATGATGGGGAATAGCAGCAAGAGAGAGAGAGAGAACATAATATACACCTACCATGTGACTGCGCTCCAGATGAAACGTCACATCATGTAAGGCCCTGCATTTGACACGCACTGCCCAGAGCTGTAGCAGAGCCATGGCAGCCGACAGATTTGTGTGTGAGCAGGAGAGATCTACTGCCCAGAGGTGGTTTGTGACCACATATACAATCCCTAACACCCCCTAGGAGTCCGGGAGTGGATTTACATCTGTCACATCAGTCTTCAAGCCTACGGTCAGAAATAACACATTTGCTGTTATTATCCCATCATGTTTGAATGTGTCTGTCTCTCTGTCAAAGGGCCAGTAGCTAGTTTATGAACATAAACAACTCGGCTTCCCTCCCGGTGGGCTGCGCTCCATCATGCTAGCGCTAGCACACTTGGTATGCATGCCCTGTGTTGCTGGCCTGCTGCTCATTCAGTTAGCATGGTAGCTAGAGTTCAGCGTTTGCCTCATATGACCACAGGGGGGCTTCGTCTGATTCTCAATCTGGACTCTCCACGCTGATCTAATTCTCATGGAGCCTTGCCTCTCTCTCCGGCTGTCTAGCCTGTTTCTTCCCAAATACTAGAGCTTTCCCCCCCCCCTCCGGCCCCATGCACACTGTCTGTCAAAAGAAAGCGCTGCTGAGATAAAATTACACAGAACAGTGAAAGTAAACAACGCTGCTCCCTCAGATAGCAGGGTGGTGGGACAATGAATATGCCTGCAACTGCGGTATGACACTGAACGGACTAGATCATAGAAGGTGTTCCTTCTCCACTTTTTGAACACTGACCAGTCAAAAACGTAGTGTGTCTCCCTACCTACACACCAGATGGTTTTCTGATAGGAGCATCATACCAGCCACTAAAGCTAAGCAGAATATATCAATGTATGCTTTATTTATTTAAAACAAAATGTTTCCTGAGTTACAAATTATGTTATAATTACATCACATGCCTCTTGCATCTAGTTACTGTCACGCCCTGACCTTAGAGATCCTTATTATTCTCTATGTTTGGTTAGGTCAGGGTGTGACTTGGGTGGGAAATTCTATGTTTTCTATTTCATTGTTTTTGGCCGAGTGTGGTTCCCAATCAGAGGCAGCTGTCTATCGTTGTCTCTGATTGGCGATCATATATAAGTTGTCATTTTCCTTTTGGGTTTTGTGGGATCTTGTTTTCTGTTTAGTGTCTGAGCCTTACAGAACTGTGCGCTTTAGTTTTTTTGACTTTGTTATTTTGTTTGGTGTCATCAATAAAAATACGATGTACGCCTACCACGCTGCACGCCTACCACGCTGCACGCCTACCACGCTGCACGCCTACCACGCTGCGCCTTGGTCTCCTTCTCCCAGCGAGAGCCGTTACAGTTACAGAAGAGTCAGAAAACCAATGGGATAAATATGTTTAATTCTTTCAGAAACAAGAAGTGTTTCTGGTCAATAGAGATTACGTTTGTGAGCAGAGGACCTCAATAAATCATTTAATGTTTTTAAATAAAATCTCAAGCAAATGTGTCCACTTTCCCCTCAGCAATCGGTTTAGGCCTAGTGATTATCTGGCCACCGTTATTGTGGCTCATCACAAATCTCTGGTCCCCATTCTCAGCATAGACACTTCATTAATGCGGAGGAGCTGAGAGGCCGGCAATAATGATTAATACAAAATAAAATCCACCTTCAAATCGAAGCAACAATTATGTCTAGTGCTCCATCTGTCTAATGTATTTGAAGGTATTTTTAACACCAGATAGCACAACACACATTTTAAGGACCTGAAACCCATTATTCATGCAGTTCTTTCAAGGTTAAAGAGGGATGTCAAGAGGACACCTCGGTAATAGGGACGCCACTACAAGGGGCTATATGTTAATGCACACCACACCTATGTTATCAAGAATCTCCGCCTGCATACTCAAGCATTTCAATCAGATAACCACTCTTAAGTCCTTTGTTTGGTTCATTATCCAGCTTGTGTTTGTTATTGACTTGGACTCTGTTTGGAGCTAGAGATGCCTGACAGGTAAATCAAAACCGTGACACGTCCATATGGATGCAAGCCAATTTGAAACTCAATGATAAAATGTTACATTTTAGCATTTCTCAGGAACAAGTCCTCATTATACCTGGTTTGGAACACTGTAGCATACATTACTTCCTGCAATGTTTTAGGTGGTTTGGTAGGAATATATTAACTGCACGATATATAGTTTTTCATGGGTAGTATGGTTTGATGGTTCTATGATGGTTTCCCAAGTCATCTGGGTTACCTTGCCTTAATGTACCATTTAGGACTCACCTCTAGTTTCCCTTGAGCATTGGAGATAGAAAAGAAGCTTTGTGGTTTTCACTAGTGGCACAATGTAGAGCTGAGCTGCATCGTGTGATTCCCCCCACACACCGGCAGTACACGTTTGGCTGCTGTTGACCAAGGGTAAACGCTGCTAATTGGGGGCTGAAGAGAGCAGTTATGACACCTCCTGTAACATTGACTGGGAATGACTGGGTCACACCAGGGCCAGCGGGGGAGCAGGCGAGACAGTGGCGAGGTAAAACAGTACCGAGAGAGGGAGGGGGGTGTGAGAGAGAGAGAGACACACACACACAGAGAGAGAGAGAGAGAGAGAGAGAAAAAATGAGGTGGAAACTGAGCTGCACTTCCTAACCTCCTGCCCAATGTATGACCATATTAGAGAGACATATTTCCCTCAGATTACACAGATCCACAAAGAATTTGAAAACAAATCCAATTTTGATAAACTCCCATATCTACTGGGAGAAATTCCACAGTGTGCCATCACAGCAGCAAGATTTGTGACCTGTTGCCACAAGAAAAGGGCAACCAGTGAAGAACAAACACCATTGTAAATACAACCCATATTTATGCTTATTTATTTTAACTTGTGTGCTTTAACCATTTGTACATTGTTACAACACTGTATATATATAATATAACATTTGTAATGTCTTTATTGTTTTGAAACTTCTGTATGTGTAATGTTTACTGTTAATTTGTATTGTTTATTTCACTTTTGTATAATATCTACCTCACTTGCTTTGGCAATGTTAACACATGTTTCCCATGCCAATAAAGCCCCTTGAATTGAATTGAGAGAGAGAGAGAGAGAGAGAGAGAGAGAGAGAGAGAGAGAGAGAGAGAGAGAGAGAGAGAGAGAGAGAGAGAGAGAGAGAGAGAGAGAGAGAGAGAGAGAGAGAGAGAGAGAGAGAGAGAGAGAGAGAGAGAGAGAGAGAGAGAGAGAGAGAGAGAGAGAGAGAGAGAGAGAGAGAGAGAGAGAGAGAGAGAGAGAGAGAGAGAGAGAGAGAGAGCTTAGGTTGTGACATTTTAATTACAGAGAAAACCTGCTCCTCTCCAGCCATGCAGGTGTGGGAGAGAGTTGTCAGCCTGCAGTCTGCGGGGGAACAGGAACAGCCAGGGAGAGTCACACACATCTCCTCTCCTCTGCTCCTTCCTCCCCTCCTCGCCTAGCTCCCTGACACACATTGGGAACTAACAGCGACATGCCCTCTTACAGTATACAGACAATGGACTAACAGACTTCAGCTTCTCACTGTAAACAACCACATATAGTAGACTGCTCATTTACAGAACATTGCTAAAGCATGGTTTGTGGCAGTGACAAATCAAATTGTATTTGTCACATGCACTGAAAGCAACCTTACCGTGAAATGCTTACTTACAAGCACTTAACCAACAATGCAGTTAAGAAAATAGAGTGAAGAAAATATTTACAAAAAAACACACCAAAAAATTGATTATAATAATAACAATGAAATAACAATAATGAAGTACCTGGTCAATGTGCGGGGGTACAGGTTAGTCGAGGTAATTTGTACATGTAGGTAGGGGTAAAGTGACTATTCGTAGATAATAAACAGCGAGTAGCAGCAGTGTAAAAAAAAAGGGGGGTGGGGTCAATGCAAATTTCCCGGAGGCCATTTAATTAATTGTTCATCTTTAGGATAATGGAGAGGAGTTCCACCCCATGTGACATAATGAAGTATATCTAACCTCTGGGGAGGGAAGTGGATGGCACAATATCTTTGTTATCTCTGAGTTGTTCTCTAGTAAGACCAGTCATCATTATCCTCCCGCTGCTCTTCAAGTCCTAACACCTTAGTGGCTTCAGACTGAAATGTGATAGCTATGTTAATGTTGTAATCCTACAGTACATGAGCTGAAGCAGTAATACCAGCATTTGCCACCGCCAGGCAGTTTAACTGATTATCCTAATCACTGTTAGTACGTCTTTTGTTCCCACTGCTAATTTCACCTAGCTGTGCTGTAGCCCATCATCTACAGTAGACAAGCCACATATGTCCTGCATGTGGAAGCCAGCACAGCAGGGACTGGGGCAGCGCTGTGTCAGAGGTGTGTTAGTCCACCCCAGGGCACCAGAACAACTCACTCAGCCTGGAACAGTGTTCCCCCTCACAGCAGCATTTTCACACTGTGTGCCAGTCCCCATTTGGGTTGAGGTAAGGTGAGTGCCCCCGTGCCTGGGAGGGAGGCAGAGGCGTTGGAGATGTCGCTAGGCAAGGAGAGCCAGAAAGACGTGGCTGTGCAGGGTCCTTCCCGCAAGGATTAGCCTGCTAAAAGTCAGACTAGCTGTCAGAGCAGGGCACGCATTCTAATCTCCCTCTCTCCACCTGAACTTTCTAAGGCTACATTAGCTCCATTAGCGGCTGCTGAGGTTACACTGCTACACCAGGGATGCTATGCAGAATCTGCCCACTTGTGGGTGTGATAGCTGGCATCATGCCCGTTAGCTGGGCTATAACCTGCTTTAACCTGGGCGACAGCGAGGAAGGGTAAAATCCTCCTAGTGCATGAGTGTAGTGTAGGAGAGTGTATGAATGAGTCCAGTCACCGGTGAGGCTAGCAGGCCTGCGCTAGTACTCTGTGATCCAGCTCTAGCCAGTCATAATGGTCGCCCTCTCCTCATGAAGACCTCTAATTGCTTTAGAACACATGTCATCATCACCACTTAGACATGCCACATAACCTAGTAGGCACTGCAGTGGAGAGGAGTTCCTATATCATTAACAGGTTTAAGTGGATCTCATTGTGACATAATGAGGTATATCTAACCTCTGGGGAGGGAAGTGGATGGCACAATATCTAAGACTAACTTCAGGATTCTCAGTCGGATACAGTACAGTATATCCGCATTATGCTCTCATTAGAGCCAAGGCCATTGTTGAATATTTTCCCACTTCACTGTTCACTCCTGGCCTTTTCTTCCCCTCATCAAGCCCACGTAGAGCAGGAGTCTTCACCAGGGACCTGCCTCCTTCTGCAGTCTTAATGAGACTGGAACTGTGGACCCATTAAGTCACACAGACTTTAAACCATTGTTAGGTATTCAGT
Source organism: Salvelinus namaycush (assembly GCF_016432855.1). Lineage (NCBI taxonomy): Eukaryota > Metazoa > Chordata > Actinopteri > Salmoniformes > Salmonidae > Salvelinus > Salvelinus namaycush. The sequence goes on along the minus strand of NC_052340.1, from coordinate 25,657,985 downwards.
TAATTAGCACTTGTTGAGTCTGTATGAGACAGTTAGTGAACTTCCCAAGCCCACTGAAGTATAAAGTGGTGCCCAAGGAGTGTCTGAACTCTGCTTTGTGTCCTGCAGCGCCTGGGCTACCTCTGTCACAGCTGGTCAGGGAAGTACCTCAGTGTATAATCATAAAAGTTTACCTTTGTTGGAAGCTGTGCGTGTGAGTCACTGAGCTCATGCCATGCATGTTGATTCGCAAGGAACTAGGTCCAAAATATATCAAGGGGTTCTGCATGAAATATTGGGACTGACAGGAGTATGAAGGAGACATCAGATTAGCAAGGGGAAGAGTACGAGGCAGAGGCCGTAGATGGGTTTCAAAACTCTCTGACTTTTGGGAGCTGAATTATTTGCCCCATGCAGTGCTGCTGACAACAGAAAGTTCAAGAGGTGGGAGTTGAAGGAGGTGAACCGTGCAAAAAAACTGTCCTGTAGCTCCACACTCCAATTCACCGGGTGTGGATGGGGTTCTTACATGGGCCCCAGAGGGAAGGCCTGCAGCCCAAAGTGAGTGAGGGTAACTTGGGACAAGACTCCATTGAGCTACGATATCAAACCTCCAGCACTCCTCTGAGGACTGGCTCTCTCTGTTCACTATTATCCAGACAATGCCCAGTCTTGGCACCCTCTTTAGTCTCTAAATTCCCAGGTCTCTGCTGGTTACAATGCAGTCAAGGAGCAGAAGTGTGGGTGTTGTAGTACCTTTGAAATGACTGGAGATTGAGATGTGCTGTGAGATACAGGGCCCTGCCTATTTTGTGGTGTTCTGGTCTATAGTGCAGATTCCACTTTTAATAGTATACAAGCAGGATGTTTTATTTATAAAGAGGAGAACTCTTATGTTGAGAGCAAAGTCTTTTTAGGGTGGGTTTGACTTAAGAGCAATGCCTTCATCTACCTAAATAGTGACATTTGGCTCTCTCCCTGAATCCAGCTATTGCATAATGTTTTCTCCTTCACTGAAACGCAGTAGTTTGATAAACAGCTTTTTGAAGATTACCCTGGAACTGGTAGGATAAGCGCTCATCTCTCAGGTAAAAAATTACAAAAATTAAGGGGAGCGTTTCCATTGATCCGTTACACGTCTGATTAATACTGATGCATTCTGGGGCTGTTTGTCCACAGAGTTTCTGGCAAACCTTTTCCATCATTACCCTCTCTTATATCACTACCTTAAGTCTCCTAAATGCTGTGCCCACAGAATAGGGCACAGCTGTGCACTTTTATGGCATTTGTTAATGTACTGTAAATTACATAAAATATAAATGGCTTCGTTTTCTGCCAGCTCCCTCTTTTATAAAATATGTTTTACTCCGTTTTGAATTCCCATTTATTTATTTGAAGGCAGATGTGATTTTATGTCCTCACCACAGCTGTAAAGTTGCTACTTTGAATGCTAATACAGTTTTGATTGAGTGATTTTTATGAAAATGTTTTGTACAAGGTGGCAGCATGAAAACACATCCAAAGGGAGATGTTTTTGGTCCCATTTGGGCACTGATATGTACTTCTGGAGAAATCCAGAGATGTAGAGGACATCCAAGGAGAAAGGTATCAGAAAGCTGCCAATACTGTCTGTCTAGCCCTCTCTGTGACATAACTATCTGCCATTGACAAGTCACCTCATCTCATTCTATAACCTTTAACCTACATCACCTCTGCAGTACAGAAAAAAATCCACAAATCAAGGGAAAGTCCATAATCTTGTATTTTCTTCAGTAATAGGATATACTGTATGTACTAATTTCAAAAGAGCTTCCTGACCTACCTTCACCCATTTTCAGTAAAACGTTAATACAATGCTGTCAGGGAAGGATTCAAAGAAAGACGAAGGAGGTCCAAATTAAATTCTTATTGATTTATATACTGTACACTTATGGTGAAGTGTTCACTTGAGGGATAATGACTTTCTTTAGCCATGTTTTATAGCGGCCCCCGACCGAAGTGGATCTCTTTATTTTGAACTCAATGGATTCCTCTTAGCGAAGGTGTGGTGTAATGCCACTTTGACTCAGGATACTATCTCATGTCCGCAGCCTCATACACACCTTCTGATAAAGCCTCCTCTCCCCTCTCTTCCTGTAATAACAGCCCTGTCTCTGACAGGTTGCTACCTGCAGTCCGCCTCTCATCTTCCTCTCTAATGCTACAGATAGTGTTGGAGAGACGGATGCTGCATGCTGCTCAAGTCAAAGAAGTACATTACATTAGAGACACTTACATCACTTGCATTCTTGATATGCTGCGAGTCTGACACCTCAACCCCCAGACTTTAGTTAAGATATTTAATGGAATACACAGACTAATGACCCTGTCATCAGGGCAATTTCATTGAACTCTGACCCAGAACCCTCTCTCTCTCTGTCTCTGCCACAAGAGGGAAGTCTATTTCCTACTGGCAGGAGGAGAGTGAAGCATTGCAAATGCATCACGACTAGATTGGAGAGCATTTGCATTTAGTGCATGGCTGCTCTGACAACACAAGCGTTGCAACATGCTGTCTTAAAGGATGACACCATGTAATGTGGTCCATTTGGTGATGTGCAGTGAAAGCTGGGAGATGGAACACTGTAGTTATCTTACAGCCACACAATCCCATGTAGACAAGAAAAGCAACTGCAGGCTGAGTCTTGTTAATGTCGTAACCTGGTGGCGGCTACACACACACACACCAAAGCAAAGAAAACAATTAATTTTTCATGCACAATGTAAAAATTCTAATTACAGCATATATGAGAATAAACAAGCGTGGGATCATTAGAGTCATGTCAGAGTTTATGGTAATGGTGATGGGATGGCTGCTTGGTGGTAATGGTTATGGCAGTACCGTTGTCATCTTTTTTGATTTAACCTGGCAGTTTGGTGTGGCGAGCAGCTCCTCCAAATCAAGGCTAAGTGGCGGATTCATCAGTGTTCCGCCGACACAGAACATTTGCCTAGTGGTGAAATGGCGGCGGGCCCTGATTGGGACAAATACGTCTCCCTCTGGTGTCAGCTCTCATTCACCGATCTGAGCGCCGGCTGAAAGAAAGACAAATGGTTTGATTAAGGGTCTCTCTCAATGTCAAGGCGGCCAGCGGATAAAAATGAGACGAGGTCCTCGCTAAGGGAGCTGCAGAGATAGGGAAGACAAGAGGAAAATGGATGTCTCCACTGTCTGGAGGGCATTAGATGGGCTTTTTATGAGCGAGAGAAAGCGTGAGCAGTGCAATCATCTTTTTTAATGACTCCCATATCCCATTGCCAGAGGATCATTTTCAATCTTTGCTTGGTAATACAATTTCCAATTACTTGATATTTGTAAAACTATAAACAATAGCATAAGCCACGTTACTCCTCCCTTCATCATAAGACATCATGTTTAGACTGCATGGCCTTGTGTTGATGAATCTTGTTGTCATAGATTCTCTGGTAGTGTGAAGGAAAGGTAATCTATGGGGAGAGAGCAGACAATTAGGAGCATTGGCAACAACAGTGATATAACCACCATCCTGTCCTTCACCATTGTACACTTGGCTACTGGCTGGGAGCATTAGTTTGAATGGTTTGCACCCACCCATGCCTCATCAACCCTCCTTTCCATTTTATCTCCTCACCACATTACAAGCTGTCATTTATTCCCGCTTAGCTTTTCACCTTCCAATGCCATCCATGGAATGGAAATCCCATTTCTCTTGAAGCATCGGAGCATTAACAGCCTTATTTCACCAGCAAAATATTAGTTGCATTTGCTATTTCTTGATTTTTCCTTTCAGACAATAATTCATTGTAGGTAGCAGACCCCTGTACAGCCACCCAGGAGCCTTTCAGAATTCCTCAGATGTGCTTTAATGGACCTGAACCCCGGGCTGATCTCACACTGAACAGGAAATGTATTAACTTGAGCCATCTCCAACTGCCTTTGTCATAAAAAAATTGTAAAAACAACGTATTTTGATTTGTAAAGTTGCGCTCAGGTTTTTTGTCCCGAACCTCCGTATTCTTTCTCCCTCCTCACTGGCTGGCGGCCTTGGGCTGTGTTTTAGTCTTTTGTACTTGCAGCAGGAGAATCAATTGAAGGAATCAAAGTCGCTGAGGGTACATGTCTCTCTCTCTCTCTCTTACTCCCTCCACTCTTGTTCAATCTGCCAAACACTAGGCAGAACCAACCCAGCATCTGATATAGCACACTTTTTTTCACTGAGAACAGAATGCAATTATCCACAGCTTGCTGTGATTTTTTTTCTTCAAAATGTTAGGTTTGAGAAAAAACCTTGAAGTATATAACACATCAACAGCATACTGTACTGTAGAAAATGGTCAACAACTTGGACTGCATTTACCCTTCTGAGTTGCACTTGTCAAACAATGCTCACTTGTCACGAGAATGGTGTCAATCAATTACATTGGGCAAGGCCAACACACTTTTTAATTGTCATAGGGACAAACCAGGCCTTCACAGCAGCAGAAAATACAACAATACTCTAATCCCATTGTTGTTTTGGACGCAACAAGTCTGAAAAGGAGAGACATTATGGCACAACACAACAAGTCTGTAAAGGAGAGACATTATGGCAAAACACAACAAGTCTGTAAAGGAGAGACATTATGGCAAAACACAACAAGTCTGAAAAGGAGAGACATTATGGCAAAACACAACAAGTCTGAAAAGGAGAGACATTATGGCACAACATAACAAGTCTGTAAAGGAGAGACATTATGGCACAACACAACAAGTCTGAAAAGTAGAGACATTATGGCAAAACAGAACAAGTCTGAAAAGGAGAGACATTATGGCAAAACACAACAAGTCTGAAAAGGAGAGACATTATGGCACAACACAACAAGTCTGAAAAGGAGAGACATTATGGCAAAACACAACAAGTCTGAAAAGGAGAGACATTATGGCACAACACAACATGTCTGTAAAGGAGAGACATTATGGCAAAACACAACAAGTCTGTAAAGGAGAGACATTATGGCACAACACAACAAGTCTGAAAAGGAGAGACATTATGGCACAACACAACATGTCTGAAAAGGAGAGACATTATGGCACAACACAACATGTCTGAAAAGGAGAGACATTATGGCACAACACAACAAGTCTGAAAAGGAGAGACATTATGGCACAACACAACAAGTCTGAAAAGTAGAGACATTATGGCAAAACACAACAAGTCTGAAAAGTAGAGACATTATGGCAAAACACAACAAGTCTGTAAAGGAGAGACATTATGGTACAACACAACAAGTCTGAAAAGGAGAGACATTATGGCAAAACACAACAAGTCTGTAAAGGAGAGACATTATGGCACAACACAACAATTCTGAAAAGGAGAGACATTATGGCAAAACACAACAAGTCTGAAAAGGAGAGACATTATGGCAAAACACAATAAGTCTGTAAAGTAGAGACATTATGGCACAACACAACAAGTCTGAAAAGTAGAGACATTATGGCAAAACAGAACAAGTCTGAAAAGGAGAGACATTATGGCACAACACAACAAGTCTGTAAAGGAGAGACATTATGGCAAAACACAACAAGTCTGAAAAGGAGAGACATTATGGCACAACACAACAAGTCTGAAAAGGAGAGACATTATGGCAAAACACAACAAGTCTGAAAAGTAGAGACATTATGGCACAACACAACAAGTCTGAAAAGGAGAGACATTATGGCAAAACACAACAAGTCTGAAAAGGAGAGACATTATGGCACAACACAACAAGTCTGTAAAGGAGAGACATTATGGCAAAACACACCAAGTCTGAAAAGGAGAGACATTATGGCACAACACAACAAGTCTGAAAAGGAGAGACATTATGGCACAACACAACATGTCTGAAAAGGAGAGACATTATGGCACAACACAACATGTCTGAAAAGGAGAGACATTATGGCACAACACAACAAGTCTGAAAAGGAGAGACATTATGGCACAACACAACATGTCTGAAAAGGAGAGACATTATGGCACAACACAACATGTCTGAAAAGGAGAGACATTATGGCAAAACACAACAAGTCTGTAAAGGAGAGACATTATGGCACAACACAACAAGTCTGAAAAGGAGAGACATTATGGCACAACACAACATGTCTGAAAAGGAGAGACATTATGGCACAACACAACATGTCTGAAAAGGAGAGACATTATGGCAAAACACAACAAGTCTGTAAAGGAGAGACATTATGGCAAAACACAACAAGTCTGAAAAGGAGAGACATTATGGCAAAACACAACAAGTCTGAAAAGTAGAGACATTATGGCAAAACACAACAAGTCTGAAAAGGAGAGACATTATGGCAAAACACAACAAGTCTGAAAAGTAGAGACATTATGGCACAACACAACAAGTCTGAAAAGGAGAGACATTATGGCACAACACAACAAGTCTGAAAAGTAGAGACATTATGGCAAAACAGAACAAGTCTGAAAAGGAGAGACATTATGGCAAAACACAACAAGTCTGAAAAGGAGAGACATTATGGCAAAACACACCAAGTCTGAAAAGTAGAGACATTATGGCACAACACAACAAGTCTGAAAAGGAGAGACATTATGGCACAACACAACAAGTCTGAAAAGTAGAGACATTATGGCAAAACACAACAAGTCTGAAAAGTAGAGACATTATGGCAAAACAGAACAAGTCTGAAAAGGAGAGACATTATGGCAAAACACAACAAGTCTGAAAAGTAGAGACATTATGGCAAAACAGAACAAGTCTGAAAAGGAGAGACATTATGGCAAAACACAACAAGTCTGAAAAGGAGAGACATTATGGCAAAACACAACAAGTCTGTAAAGGAGAGACATTATGGCAAAACACAACAAGTCTGTAAAGGAGAGACATTATGGCACAACACAACAAGTCTGTAAAGGAGAGACATTATGGCAAAACACAACAAGTCTGTAAAGGAGAGACATTATGGCACAACACAACAATTCTGAAAAGGAGAGACATTATGGCAAAACACAACAAGTCTGAAAAGGAGAGACATTATGGCAAAACACAATAAGTCTGTAAAGTAGAGACATTATGGCACAACACAACAAGTCTGAAAAGTAGAGACATTATGGCAAAACAGAACAAGTCTGAAAAGGAGAGACATTATGGCACAACACAACAAGTCTGTAAAGGAGAGACATTATGGCAAAACACAACAAGTCTGAAAAGGAGAGACATTATGGCACAACACAACAAGTCTGAAAAGGAGAGACATTATGGCAAAACACAACAAGTCTGAAAAGTAGAGACATTATGGCACAACACAACAAGTCTGAAAAGGAGAGACATTATGGCAAAACACAACAAGTCTGAAAAGGAGAGACATTATGGCACAACACAACAAGTCTGTAAAGGAGAGACATTATGGCAAAACACACCAAGTCTGAAAAGGAGAGACATTATGGCACAACACAACAAGTCTGAAAAGGAGAGACATTATGGCACAACACAACATGTCTGAAAAGGAGAGACATTATGGCACAACACAACATGTCTGAAAAGGAGAGACATTATGGCACAACACAACAAGTCTGAAAAGGAGAGACATTATGGCACAACACAACATGTCTGAAAAGGAGAGACATTATGGCACAACACAACATGTCTGAAAAGGAGAGACATTATGGCAAAACACAACAAGTCTGTAAAGGAGAGACATTATGGCACAACACAACAAGTCTGAAAAGGAGAGACATTATGGCACAACACAACATGTCTGAAAAGGAGAGACATTATGGCACAACACAACATGTCTGAAAAGGAGAGACATTATGGCAAAACACAACAAGTCTGTAAAGGAGAGACATTATGGCAAAACACAACAAGTCTGAAAAGGAGAGACATTATGGCAAAACACAACAAGTCTGAAAAGTAGAGACATTATGGCAAAACACAACAAGTCTGAAAAGGAGAGACATTATGGCAAAACACAACAAGTCTGAAAAGTAGAGACATTATGGCACAACACAACAAGTCTGAAAAGGAGAGACATTATGGCACAACACAACAAGTCTGAAAAGTAGAGACATTATGGCAAAACAGAACAAGTCTGAAAAGGAGAGACATTATGGCAAAACACAACAAGTCTGAAAAGGAGAGACATTATGGCAAAACACACCAAGTCTGAAAAGTAGAGACATTATGGCACAACACAACAAGTCTGAAAAGGAGAGACATTATGGCACAACACAACAAGTCTGAAAAGGAGAGACATTATGGCAAAACACAACAAGTCTGAAAAGTAGAGACATTATGGCAAAACAGAACAAGTCTGAAAAGGAGAGACATTATGGCAAAACACAACAAGTCTGAAAAGTAGAGACATTATGGCAAAACAGAACAAGTCTGAAAAGGAGAGACATTATGGCAAAACACAACAAGTCTGAAAAGGAGAGACATTATGGCAAAACACAACAAGTCTGTAAAGGAGAGACATTATGGCAAAACACAACAAGTCTGAAAAGGAGAGACATTATGGCACAACACAACAATTCTGAAAAGGAGAGACATTATGGCAAAACACAACAAGTCTGTAAAGTAGAGACATTATGGCACAACACAACAAGTCTGAAAAGTAGAGACATTATGGCAAAACAGAACAAGTCTGAAAAGGAGAGACATTATGGCACAACACAACAAGTCTGTAAAGGAGAGACATTATGGCAAAACACAACAAGTCTGAAAAGGAGAGACATTATGGCACAACACAACAAGTCTGAAAAGGAGAGACATTATGGCAAAACACAACAAGTCTGAAAAGTAGAGACATTATGGCACAACACAACAAGTCTGAAAAGGAGAGACATTATGGCAAAACACAACAAGTCTGAAAAGGAGAGACATTATGGCACAACACAACAAGTCTGTAAAGGAGAGACATTATGGCAAAACACACCAAGTCTGAAAAGGAGAGACATTATGGCACAACACAACAAGTCTGAAAAGGAGAGACATTATGGCACAACACAACAAGTCTGAAAAGGAGAGACATTATGGCACAACACAACAAGTCTGAAAAGGAGAGACATTATGGCACAACACAACAAGTCTGTAAAGGAGAGACATTATGGCACAACACAACAAGTCTGAAAAGGAGAGACATTATGGCAAAACACAACAAGTCTGAAAAGGAGAGACATTATGGCACAACACAACAAGTCTGAAAAGGAGAGACATTATGGCACAACACAACAAGTCTGAAAAGGAGAGACATTATGGCACAACACAACATGTCTGAAAAGGAGAGACATTATGGCAAAACACAACAAGTCTGAAAAGGAGAGACATTATGGCACAACACAACATGTCTGAAAAGGAGAGACATTATGGCAAAACACAACAAGTCTGCAAGTGAGATACCCATTATGGGACAACTTACTATGTTCAGCACTGCTAGCTTTATAAAGCTGAACTAATGAGCCATCAGCAACGCTTACAATGCTGACACCATTTTCCGCACAAACTCCATATTTCCGAGTGCACCTTTTCCTGTCTACTCTGACAATTAAATAGAGCTTACAAATTATTGCCCTTCTTCAGTTGAAATGTTTGGAGATTAGCAACCCCCTACGTAAACTCACTGACTTTGTCATCTCTTTATTTCCTCAATAAATAGACTCATAAAACATTGACTTTTCAGAGTGAATACATTTTCTAAACACACTCCCTCTAGACAATGTGTGGCATGTGCTCCAAGACCATGACAAGTCATTGCATGAAAGGCGTCAAAGCAAAATTTGAGGACAACAATTTAATAGAAAAAAACCAAGCCTTCCACATAGAATAATATATGATGCTGATAATATTTAATTATCTTTACAATCCTGGGGTTGACAGCTTTTGTAAGCTGAACAAATATCACTGCATATATTTCAGAACTTGACATATTGTTAATCTTTGGCCTAGGGGGCACTATTTTGGAGCTCGCTCCACGTTGATTTTATCCGCTATTGAACACAGTATATTCCGTCTTAAATTGCATCGACTATTTACGTTTTAGGATATCTTAGGTTGAATTAGGAAAGTTGTTTGAAATGTTTGGACCAAGTTTACAGGTAACTTATTAGATAATTTGTAGTCATGTTGGGCGAGTTGGAACCGTTTTTTTTCTGAGTCAAACGCGCCAAATAAATTGACATTTTGGCGATATAAAGAAGGAATATATCGAACAAAAGGACCATTTGTGAATTTTCGGGGAAATTTTGGAGTGCCAACAGAAGAAGATCTTTAAAGGTAAGGCATGATTTATGTCGTTATTTCTGACTTTCGTGTCACACCTCCCTGGTTGAAATATGTTTGTCATGCATTTGTATGATGGGGCACTGTCCTCAGATAATCGCATGGTTTGCTTTCGCCGTAAAGCCTTTTTGAAATCTGACATGGTGACTGGATTAACAGGAAGTTAAGCTTTATTTTGATGTATTGCCCTTGTGATTTTATGAAAGTTAAATATTTATAATAATTGAATTTGAATTTCGCGCTCTGCAATTTCACTGGATGTTGTCGAGATGTTCCACTAGCGAACGTCTAGCCTTAACTTGGTTAGGTTTCCTCTATTTACTAGCTCCTGAATGTGAATTGTACACATGTCCTATCCTTTCATGACAAAGCGGTTATGCCTTTCGGCTTATTTCAAAACACTTTGATCTATCTTTTGATGTAATCTTTGTCAAAGAGGAGAGAATTTCTCAGTTGAAAGTCATACGCATTGAAAGTCATATGCCTTGAAAGTCATATATTTTATCTTGTCAACCCACAAAATAGGAGCTATGGCTGGACAAAGAGCAGAGCTCTCTACCTGTTGTGACACAGCATGTAATCGAAAATTGGACTCTCCCTCTAAATGTAGGGTGTGTCCATTGGAGGAAGGCCCTCTCTATATCACATCCATCAAACAACTCAACCGAGGCTGGCCAAAGATCTCCACAGAATAATGAATCTGATCAATCCCAATAAAATCACACTGTGACTGGACTGTTTTTTCTTCTATTTTTACCTTTATTTAACCAGGAAAAGCCCATTGAGACCCAGAGTCTCTTTTTCAAGGGAGACCTGGCCAAGAAGGCAGCAACAATCAATACATTACATAATTAAAACATACAACAATACAATACAATACAACACAACATAATCCAGCCTAAAAAAAACATTTACACTCCTCTGTAACAGATATTTTAACAATATTTTAAATTCATTCAGTGGCACTAACATATCTAGATGAAGCATGGATTGTAGACTATTCCATGCCTCTGGTGCACAAGAATAGAAGACAGTCTTGCCTAATACTATGAATGTCCTGGGGACTTTAAGTAGCAACCACCTAGCAGACCAGGTATGGCAACTGTCTGTGGTGAAGGAGACCAGACTACGGAGGTAAAGAGGGAGTTTACCCAAAAGGGCTTTGTAGATGAACACATACACATGTATCTTTCTGTGCATATAAAGCCAGGTTCATCCTACCATTTGGTACAAGGTGCACTGGTGGGTGAGTGACTTGGCATTTGTAATAAAGAGGAAGGATGCCAGTGTGTAATGGACCTTTCAAGATCCATCTCTACCAAAACGAATTCCCGTTACAAAGCATCAAGAGTTTCACCACACAACTATTCCAAGAAAATGCTAGGTCTCAATGTCTCAGCTACAACCCCATTACAATATCGCCAAGAAAGCCTTGCCATTACACACTGGCATTCAAAGACACCTTGCGACTGTGTGATGGAGAGGCATGAAGAGCCAGGGAGGAAGTGAAGTGGAGGAAGTTCATAGAGAGAGAACATAATTGTAATGCTGGGGAAACAGAAGGGGCCCTTCCATTTTTCAATTTCAATCAGACATCTGAACTTCACTCTCCTTCTCCCCATTTTTCATTAGCATCTATTTTATGTTCTTACTTGTCATTATGCACAACTTGAAGCTTCTATAAAAAAACAAGGATAGTTTGCAAAGAGAGCCTCTGTGTTTTCAATCAATACTTGCCCTGAGAGGTTGCTCCGTGTTACATCGCATTCTATTCTAAGTGAACTGTTATGTCTGTTCAACTGGAGTTACCTTGGAAACAAACCCACAGTACACTCTTTTTCATGACAGTAATTACAATCCCTGGTCAGATTAGTCCCATTGTTTACAGCAAAAAGCCCTGGTAAAATATGATATGCCTACTTTGAATTTATCTCTACTATATTTGACCACTTAAACATTCAAAAGGCTGTCTGGCCAGCCATTTTCTTAACCCCTCTTCCCATCTATTATAAAAATGTGGAAACATAATTAACATAGGACAGAGCAAGACTTAAGAACCCATTCTGTGGCTTTTGAAGCCTTAAAGCTCATTTGACTTGATTTTATGCCAACTGCAGGCCAGAAATATTTAAGAAAGGTTTCTGGTACTGATGTTCAAATGTTTATTGTCTGTGATATTTCTGTTGGTCTTTCTGCCCCTGTGGCTGATGATAGAGTGTGCGTCTGTGAGGCTCTCTCCCGTTGCCATTTATAATTTTTAGAACTCATCATTGGAAGCAATCCGTCTTGATTGTGCCTCAGCAACTGTCCTGTTCCACTAATTCGCAGCGCGAGAGCGTGCATAAATACACAGGCTTCCGGCGGCTGCTGTGTTTATCTTTCCTGCTCCGTGTATTTACAGTCTCAGAGACAAATCTTCATTAAAACAGCAGCCATCACGTTGCAGAGAGGGCCTGGTTGATCATATGTCGGCTTACAGTTTTTTTTTAGCCGGGTGAGGAAAATGGGTTTGTACATTCTGATAGAGGAAGATAAAGACAGCAATACAATGCCTCATCTAATGGATTCCTCAGCCACTTTATGAAATATTCATTATTGCTAACTATTGTCATAACTTTGCCAGCTGTGGCCGAGGGATTACATTTAGTCAAGTATACAGAAAAGGTAGTACATGATGTAATGTGCAGCTCAGACATTTAATCTAACTATTCAGGCGGGGGAGGATAGAAAATAATGGAGCATAGGCTGAACCAATATCTATAAAAAAAAATCTAACTTAGAAGTTTTGGCCCATCATCACTAATATATAGAATTGTAGCTTTGTCACGGAGACATGGATTCTTTCCTGGTTGGGGCGGCGAAAAAATTCTCCATGATGATTAGCCTAATTTCCTTTTCTTTCCCAGTAAATGTTACTCATGGACAGACTTTCAAAATGCTTGTTCTACATTAAATGTAATTTTCAGTAACTTGGATCAAGACAAAAGCAATTACTGTCAGAATGATTTAGATTTTCTGAACCGCTCATTTAAAGCCTTCCAGTGCATAGGCTTCAGGTGTAATACCAGTTAATTTACAATACTCTGACTGCATATCAAAAGTGAGTTATTCTTGGCTGGCGAATCTAACCATTTGTCCATTACCGGGCCCTTTTATTTGAAGAGTCAGTCAGTCAGTCAGTCTGCCCTAGACATTCTGTGTTCAAAGAATCCCTCTGAAGACATAAAGAATATTTCAGAGGAGAAAAAGGTGAAGAATAGCAAAGTGTCTTATCATGCTTTCAAGCAAACATCATTTAAAGACTATTAGCTATTTATAAGGTTCTATCTGCAAAAATATGATTCTGAGATAATTGGCTTTAAATTTCTGAACCCTCATTGGTTTTAATTAATGGTGTCAGCAATTTGTATATTGTGTTCTTTTGAACTTAACAACATGAATTGGGATATTTAGAGTACTATATAGGTAGAGAACATTGAACAGAATAAGGTTATGTCAATAACAAAATGTTGACAAAAATGCAGATTGAACTGAGCTCTTGATCATATTACAATACTTGTGTGTACATCTGTGCATGTGGGAATGCAATGGAATATCGAGATGACCAAACATCAGGAAAAGGACCTTATAATTGACATATTAAGCTCTATTAAGAAGTAAATTAATGATAACTCATTTAAAAGTTCATTTGGGACTGACGTCATGTCCCGTAATCTCCTCATAACTATTTTCCTATGTCATACATTATTAAAATATCATAATATACTAGATTATAATGACCATTGATTTGAAGTTGACCTACAACCAGGCCCCATTATGTTGTCATGCAGCTAAGTAGCAAAGGAATCCATTAAATCTGTAACTCGTTCATTTTAGTGTCAGGAAATGTCATACAGTATGTTAGCTGTCTCAAAAGGGATGACTATGGAGTGCTTTCAGTGAAAACAGATGCCACATTGGCATCAGAGACCACCAGGTTCTTCTGCTTACCACAGTGACAGTTTGATTCTCTCCTACCAATCCTGGCTGGCAAAGTACCAGGATGTTGTCTCTGGTTATGAATCTGAATTTAGAGAACTGAATTTGACATTTGAGCTTGTAAACTTGATACAGAGAACATGTATACAATATCTACCATATTGAAACTGAATATATATATATGAAACTGAATAAATATTACATTTGAATATTAAATTAAATTGAAATTGAATTTAAAACTGAATGCAATAGTAACTCTATTAACTTTAAAATCATGCAATTCCAGATCAATTTATTAAATTAATTATTCAATTTGTACAGAAAACATTTAAAACTGTTACATTCAAATTCAATATTCTAATACAATTTTAAAATTATGGAATTCAAATTCAATTCTGGCAGATTGCCATGGTGGTCTGGCAGAGTGCCGTGATCTGACCAGGCGCGTTCACGTGAGAGTTAGCTTGCGTTCCATTGCATTTCTGAAGACAAAGGAATTCTCCGGTTGAAACATTATTGAAGATTTATGATAAAAACATCATAAAGATTGATTCTATACATCGTTTGACATGTTACTACGGACTGTAACGGAACTTTTGGACTTTGTCAGCTCGCGCCTCATGAATTTGGATTACTGGGCTAAATGCGCGAACAAAAGGAGGTATTTGGACATAAATTATGTACTTTATCGAACAAATCAAACATTTATTGTGGAACTGGGATTCCTGGGAGTGCATTCTGATGAAGATCATCAAAGGTAAGTGAATATTTATAACGCTATTTCTGACTTCTGTTAACTCCAACATGGCAGATATCTGTATGGCTGGTTTTGTTGTCTGAGCGCTGTACTCAGATTATTGCATGGTTTGCTTTTTCCGTAAAAAAAAAATGAAATCTGACACAGCGGTTGCATTAAGGAGAAGTATATCTCTAATTCTATGCATAACACTTGTATCTTATATTAAAGTTTATGATGACTATTTCTATAAATTGATGTGGCTCTCTGCAAAATCACCGGATGTTTTGGCAGCAAAACATTACTGAACGTAACGCGCCAATGTAAACTGAGATTTTGGATATAAATATGCACTTTATCGAACAAAACATAAACATAACATGACACAAGTACTATGAGTGTCATCTGATGAAGATCATCAAAGGTTAGTGATTAATTTTATCTCTATTTCTGCTTTTTGTGACTCCTCTCTTTGGCTGGGAAAATGGCTGTGTTTTTCTGTAAGTAGGTGCAGACCTAACATAATTGTTTGGTGTGCTTTCGTCGTAAAGAATTTTTGAAATCAGACACTGTGATGGGATTAACAACAAGTTTATCTTTAAAATGGTGTAAAATACTTCTATGTTTGAGGAATTTTAAATATGAGATTTCTGTTGTTTTGAATTTGGCGCCCTGCACTTTCACTGGCTGTTGTCATATCGATCCCGTTAACGGGATCTCAGCCATAAGAAGTGTTAATGTTAGTCAAACGCTTCATGCATCACATCCTCAAAATAGTCCAGCCTCAACTCACTTCCTGTCAGCCACTTAGTCCCCACGGTCCAGTCTAGAAGTAATGGTAGAAACAAAAAAGATTGATAAGTAGTGTAGGGAGTCAATATAGCGAACCAGCTAGCTAGCTTGTTCTCATACTTAATGAAAGAAACTCAGGAAAATGCCATGACTTTGAGTATTACACATTGTGGCTTTCTGCCCTACTAATTAATTGATGCACCTCACAGCACGGTTCTTTGAGGTTGTCGAATTAGTGATAGCGCTCCAGATAATTATGTGCGTCAATCACGGCTTTGGCACGGTCAGTCGGAGAGCGAGCGGTGGAGTGGTTAGTGTGTGACTGATCAGCGTGTGGCGATGAAGGGCAAGAGCATGTGTCTCTGTCTCCAGGAGGAAGTACAACTGGTGGCAAAATGGAGGGGGATGCATTGTAAATCTCTGCTGTCAATCACAACGTGGCATTTCACTTGAATAAATTGGAGGCAAGGCCAAATGATCAGAGTTTGAGTTGGAACAAAGCCATTCGAATACAATAAGGCAAGGCCAAGTGAGCGGAGTTTGAGTTGGAACATAGCCATTTGAGGAGAAATGACAAAGATTTAAGTGTACTGTGTGTATGGTGTAGTCTAGTACGGCTTCAAAGAGCATTTACTGATGTGTGAGGTTTATGACACCCTCAGCAGATATAGACATTGTTTACAGTTGAGAATTACATTCAATTAATTAATTTAGTATTCTTGTTATATGATTCCCTCAAAACCCTTAAGTAGATAAACTGAAATACATTCTTCAAAAATCCTGACTTGATGCTACTGTGGGGACTCTAGTACTGAAGACTTTGTGCAGGGAACGTCTGTATTCCGATTAGATGTTATCATCGTGGAGAAATCCAATGACATGAAAGTGCTGTCATATTAATGCAATTTTGTATCACATTCCCAGCATAGGAAGATTACTTTTTATAGCAAGACTGCAGTCAGTTATGTCTGCCCTTATGAAAGAAGTGCTATTAATTACAGATTTGAAACCCTTGTTGGTCCAGGGTAAGATTAACCCTTGTTGGTCCAGGGTAAGATTAACCCTTGTTGGTCCATGGTAAGATTAACCCGTGTTAGTCCAGGGTAAAATTAACCCTTGTTAGTCCAGGGTAAGATTAACCCTTGTTAGTCCAGGGTAAGATTAACCCTTGTTAGTCCAGGGTAAGATTAACCCTTGTTAGTCCAGGGTAAGATTAACCCTTGTTAGTCCAGGGTAAGATTAACCCTTGTTAGTCCAGGGTAAAATTAACCCTTGTTAGTCCAGGGTAAGATTAACCCTTGTTAGTCCAGGGTAAGATTAACCCTTGTTAGTCCAGGGTAAGATTAACCCGTGTTAGTCCAGGGTAAAATTAACCCTTGTTAGTCCAGGGTAAGATTAACCCTTGTTAGTCCAGGGTAAGATTAACCCTTGTTAGTCCAGGGTAAGATTAACCCTTGTTAGTCCAGGGTAAGATTAACCCTTGTTAGTCCAGGGTAAGATTAACCCTTGTTAGTCCAGGGTAAGATTAACCCTTGTTAGTCTAGGGTAAGATTAACCCTTGTTAGTCCAGGGTAAGATTAACCCTTGTTAGTCCAGGGTAAGATTAACCCTTGTTAGTCCAGGGTAAGATTAACCCTTGTTAGTCCAGGGTAAGATTAATATTGATACATTCCTGTTTTGCTGCTCCATATTCTCTGATGTCTTTCTTTTGTGTGTAATCTACACATCACACACAGGGGTGCATGGTTTTAACTTTTGAGCTGTTTTTACAGAGGTACCTTGTTGGGGATTGAGTGAGGAGAATTAAGGAGCCAAAGCGATGCATTGGGAGATAAGCCGGAAGGATGAGCTGTAGATAAACATTTGGCTATGGAGGTATAAGCAGAGAGATGGGGAGCTCAGATTGATCCAGCCATCAGGTTGGGCCCAACAGCCAGAATTCAATTAGAGAGAGATGGGTTAAGATACAATAATCCATATTGCTTGGGTTTGTGTTTACTTTGGTCCTCAGGCTTGGATTAGTGGAGAACTGCTGGAGTCCTTTTACCCAATATTATGTCCTCAAATAACTCACATCGCCTCGGCACAGGTAAATTTAAAGCCTGTTGCTGAGCTTAGATAATTTGCCTATCTGTCTTCAGTTGGGCGCTTTTCATCTTTGGGCAGGAAGAAATAAAACAGTAGGGGCCCACTAGCTGAGTGGATGGTGATTTTAATGTGACTGAGGTTGCCTTGGATGTTGAAAAGGAAAACACAATAATGATGGGATTTATTCATTCCTTTCACACTCTCATTAGAGGTAGCTGGGCTCGGCAGACAGTCCCTGTGGTAAACAGGCACAGGATTAGTAGACAGAGCTTCCGCCCCCAGCAAATGAACAAACCAACACAGCATGCCCAGTGGGTGGGAGAGGAGGTATAGGGAGCGATGGGTGGAAGGGCAGGTGAGGGCAGATCCATGCCAATTTAGCCATCAGGGAAAGCCACACCATGCGGTTGGCCAAAGATATCACAAAACTACCTTGCACACACCTTCCTTATTGTACATTTCAGCTCTCTCAGGCCTGAGGAAATGTGAAGACCAGAGGGGGTAATAGTCCCTGGTTATGATCAGTAGCTGAGCTCCAGGCAACACGGATGGCATGGCAGGCGTTGGGCGGCCAACACTCTGATTAGTCATTTCAAGTGGACTGGATGTGCGACTCCAATGGTAATTTACAGGGCTGATTGGCAGACAGTGGCGACATTGGGGGCCGCAGCGAGGCCATTAGCGCTGGGTGAAAATAGCGCTGGAGTGTGTGGAAACGTCGTCGCCGTCCAACAGTAAACTAACTATCTGAAGTGAAATGAAAACATTAGGCATTGTGTGGCGCTACTCAGTGCCTCTAACAGCCTGCTTCCTTAGGAACCCTGAGCCCTTCATTTACGATCAAAGGTCTGCTGCCTTTACCTCCTCAATTGACCCACGGTGTTCAATCAAAAGGTGTTGTGTGAATGAGCAGTGATTTGTGTTGGGTAAATAGGAAGAGAGGCAGCTGCAAGGCTACTCAGGGGGTGAGCAGAGGTCTGGAGGCCCATGGGTCAATGGTGAGAGGTATTCATGTTCTGTATGGCCCTACTTGAAAACAAACAAAGGATAGACCCCATTTATTCTATTGCTGTGGACAGAGCCGAGCCAAGGTACCGTGTAGTGGCACTCTTATATCCCCAGCTGAGAGAAACATAAATCCCATTCACAGAATAATAGAGAGTTACTGGTCAGCGCTTTTTATATAAAATGTTTGTAAAAACAGGTGAGAAGTGTTAGCTTGAGGAGCTGTTTCTAGGTGGGAAAGCCCACCTCCCTCACTGTCCTCAGTGATAGTGTAGACACCAGGTGACTATCTCTACAAATGCCAAAACATTCCCCCCATACACACACACACACACACACACACACACACACACACACACACACACACACACACACACACACACACACACACACACACACACACACACACACACACACACACACACACACACACACACACACACACACACACACACACCTGACCGCTCTAATCAGACCACATTGCTCTGTGTAGACATTTCACAAGGCTCATTCTCATCTTCCTCCAATAGCAGATGTTAATAAAGCATTATTAAGAGAGACCTCTGCTCTCTTCTATCTCCTCCAGCACCTGAGCCTCACTGCAGTCAGCCCTCTCTCCGGCTACCAGCACCTCCCAAACACGCACAGAACTTTTTTATTCACTGTCTATTTGTTATTATTAAATCACCTGGGTATTTCTTGCTACACTTTAGTTTTTTGTCTCTCGCTCCTCGTTTTTGATCATCTGGTGTTATCGACCCCCATTCTTCTGCATGGGGAGAGGAGGAGGAGAGGAGGAGAGTAATCTGTTGTCTTCACTCCACTGCACGTCATGGTCGGCTGCCCCTGCAGCTGGCCCAGGGAGGAAGAAGAGGAGGTAAACGAGGGGGCTCCGCTAAAGCCGCACTGCCGTCCACCGGAGCAGAAAGCTGGCAGATGCGACGGAGCCTTGTACGACGCACAGGGCTGTGACATCACCAACACTGCTAAAGGACCTCCAGTCTGTTATGGGCTTACTCTGTCCCCCCCCCCCCAACCCACCCTACCTAACCCCCATACCTAACCTGTTCTCAGTGCTCCTCTGGTGAGCTAGATATGTGGACTTCCATAGATAGCCTTTTTCTGTGAAATAAGCAGATCTCCATTTTGCTGGTCAAGTGGCCACACCAAGTGGACTATATTTTTCTCTGTGGGAGGGCATCTCTTAATCTCCAAGCTTCTCTCTCCCTCTCTCTCTTTTCCACCGACGTCTGTAGCCCTCCTGTGTCTGTAAAGGTCTAGGAGAGTCTGTACTTTTGAGAAACCTCTGTGCTCTCTTATTTCTGTCTGTGGAGAATGGCTCTTTCATCAACTAAGGGGGTGTGGCATGGCCGTTAAAAGAAGAGGACCAAGGTGCAGCGTGGTGAGCGTACATTTTCCTTTTAATAAAAAAAATGACGCCGAACAAAACAATAAACACTACAAAAACAAACCGTGAAGCTAAAGGCTATGTGCCCTAAACAAAGTCAACTTCCCACAAACACAGGTGGGAAAAAGGGCAGCCTAAGTATGGTTCTCAATCAGAGACAACGATAGACAGCTGTCCCTGATTGAGAACCCAAAACATAGAACTACAAAACATAGAACATAGAATACCCACCCCAACTCACGCCCTGACCAAACCAAAATAGAGACATAAAAAGGATCTCTAAGGTCAGGGCGTGACAGGGTGGTTTATACTGGGGAGTTAACAATGGCTTCGGCGCTGTTTGATGTAAGTTTCCATTCACCTAGTGCAGCTGGAAATTGTGCATAATATGTGTGTTAGTGTGCATATTTTCTTTATACGGATTTTAGAATATTTGCTTGAAAATCAGTTGCCAATTGGATAGAAACCTAGCATCTGTTTTGAAACAGTATCTCCAGAAGGGGATATTTAGGTTAACATGTTTGTTTGGCAGGAATTTTTGGGGCATTGCATTATTTTTCATTACCGTTTTAATTAGATGTTAGTGATAATTAAAATAATTATCCTAGGCTGTGAATAATAATAATTACTGGTGAGTTGAAGACCTGACGCAGGAGGGGAGGCTATGACAACCTCTGAGAAAATCCTCCTAATCTGTCTAATTTCTTACAATGATGAGAAGGATTTTGACGTGGTGGGGAGAAGGGATTTGAACAGCGGGTTAGAAGGGGGAGAAGGTATGGGGGTATTAGTGCTGCCAAGGTGGAGACACCTCCGACGTTAAATCAATTACAGCACAGGTTGAAGTGGTTGATAATAGCAATCCGGACTGGGAGGATAGAGAACAAAATAGAAGCGAATTCTCTCGCGTTCTCTTGTTCTGACACATGCCAAGAGATTTCGCCAAGCCGCCGTCTCTCCTACCATGTGTCTGAGCGCTGACTGGTTCGCTGCGTGCAGCCAAGATAAACCTATCATAAGGGAGTCAGAACAAGGCTGTCTGGGTAGTATACCCAAGGCCAACACAACAAAAACTTCACAGAAAAACATGCCGGAGAGGCCCGTCGGGTTCCCAAAGATGAATAGTCCAATATACAGTATGCTTAAGGATTCCCGCACATTTCTTTTTATTTTAATTTAATAATGGGGGTGCATGCAGGAGACATGGCATACAGTTGGGGAGAATTTGTATAAATCAATATGGAGACTTGTCTTTACCTTTTAACTAGCTATCACTCACATTTCACCGACCGGAGGACTGGATATGACTGATGTGTTTACTAATGTAATACTTTCACGGAATTAAAGACATTGTGTTTGTATTTCTATAATCTATTATTGTCCCTCTCTCTGCATTGTACTAATGTTGTAAAACAAATCTAATCTGTTTCTTCTCTGTAATTACTATCTGAACATAGGAAAACAACAACCCAAAACATAAAAATAACAGGATTATTGTAAGCAAATCCAATATGTTGTGTGGAAAGAGGTGCATTAAACACAGCAACATCATTTACTATGTATGCTGTTATTGCTGTTATTGCAATCCGTTACATTTCCTCTCCTATCTGCCGCTTTTACTCCCCTTGGAGATATTGCAACAGAATTATCAGGGGAGGAAGCACATATCTCTTCATTAGTTTCTTTGTGTGTGTGTGGGTGTTTGCTTGTGTGTGTACATAAGAGGGAGAGAATACAAACAAGGTAGCCAAGGCCACCCTAAGCTTTGCACAACAATCTAAAACAATATATAAGACATAGACGGAAGCAGGAGAGAAATCAAACGAGAGTCCATCTTATTGATCTGAGACCACAAGTGTCACTTGTTAACCTCAGTCGAGATTCCTGCCTTATCCCCCCATCCCAAGATGCATTGCCTGTCTTTACATTAAAGTAAGCCGCAGACCGTGCTTTAGCTCCTGGTAAACACAATGTGCTGGAGAGGCTGACATCTCAGCCAACCCCGGCTTCAGATGGAGGCAGCGAGACGCAGGCAGGCAAGAGCTAAAGCCCAGATGACAGGCTGACTTTAAAAGGCTTTTTCTCTCCCCGCTATTCCTCTCACAATGCCTTCCAATTACCCAACGGCCTTTGTGCTACAGTGTGGTAGGATGTCAAGGAGCAGAAGGGGGGCTGCTGTTTAGGTGGACTCAGAGGGAGATAGCTTCAAAGATATCAGAACCTCAACACGTTCATCAACACTCTGCATGTCAGTGACACCTCTCGCTAAGTGCCGTTCCCCCACTGTGCCTCTAGTACCCCCTGTCCACCCCCCCCTACCCCTAATGGGGTCTGTCACACCACACTTGAAGGCGATGTCTTTGAATGTGTTAGAGAACTGGTTACCCAGGGCTTATGGATCATAGTTTCTGACCGTGCCTCTATCTTTCTGTGTGTTTCTCCAGGGGTCGAGGCCACGTTTTCCCAGCAGCCCCAGGACCTGGTGGTGGTGGCTGGCCAGCCCGTCACCCTGCCCTGCTCCATTCCTGGCTACCATGGTGTTGTCCTGTGGATCAAAGATGGCCTGGCTCTGGGCGTTGGCAGAGACCTATCAGGTAAGGAAAGACATTTATCAAACCATATGTCACTCTCTTAATCTCCTTCTGTCACGTGTCTATTTCCAATCATTTTTTCAATGTGTTAAAACTACTTACATTACTTACACACTGTCATGTATTTGTCAATGTGGGATTTCTCACTTGACTGCTTTTAATCTTTTGAAAGGTTAAGTCTTCTTCCTCATCGCTGTAAAAATATCACTCAGCAGGTCGACAATCACTCAGCAGCACTCCATCACTCTCCTTCTTGGTCAAATAGTCCTTACACATCCTGGAGGTGTGTTGGGTCATTGTCCTGTAGAAAAACAAATTATAGTCCAACTAAGCGCAAACCTGATGGGATGTCGTATCGCTGCCGAATGCTGTGGTAGCAATGCTGGTTAAGTGTCCCTTGAATTCTAAATAAATCAGCGCCCCCGCACCCCCACACCATCACATTTCCTTTGCTTCACAGTGGGAACCATACATGCAGAGATCATCCGTTCACCTACTCTGCATCTGAGAAAGAAACGGTGGTTGGAACCAAAAATCTCAAAGTTGGACACACCAGACCAAAGGACAGATTTCCTCCGGTCTAATGTCCATTGCTTGTGTTTCTTGGCCCAAGCAAGTCTCTTCTTATTGGGGTCATTTAGTAGTGATTTACGCAGTCTCCTCTGAACAGTTGATATTGAGATGTGTCTGTTATTTTAACTCTGTGAAGCATTAATTTGGGCTGCAATCTGAGGTGCAGTTATCTCTAATGATCTTATCTTCTGCAGCAGAGGAAACTCTGGGTCTTCCTTTCCTGTGGCGGTCTTCATGAGAGCCAGTTTCATAATAGCGCTTGACGGTTTTTGCAACTGCACTTGAAATTTTCTGTATTGACTGACCTTCATGTGTTAAAGTAATGATGGACTGCTTCTCTTTGCTTCTTTTTGCTTTTCTTGCCGTAATATGGACTTGCTCTTTCACCAAGTAGAGCTATCTTCTGTATACCACCCATACCTTGTCACAGCACAACTGATTGGCTCAAACGCATTAAGAAGGAAAGAGGCACACCTGCTAATTGAAATGCATTCCAGGGTACTATCTCATGAAGCTGGCTGAGAGAATGCCAAGAGTGTGCCAAGCTGTCAAAAGGCAAAGGGTGGCTACATAGAAGTGGCTACAAAAATATATGTATTTTGATTTGTTTAACACTTTTTTGGTTACTACATGATTCCATATGTGTTATTTCATAGTTTTGATGTCTTTACTATTATTCTACAATGCAGAAAATTGTAAAAATAAAGGAAAACCCAGGAATGAGTAGGTGTGTCCAAACTTTTAACTGGTACTGTATGTATTCGTGATAATTTCAGCATAATAGTTCATAACTCAAATCATTCGGACTCTACAGACGTTTTTGTGAGAAGATCCGCTCCCAGACCCCTTTCGGATCCGCTCTTGTCTCACAAACACCACTCTAACTCAGCCCCCGTTAATCACACATATGAATGGTTGATATCAGTGAATCCAGAAGACATTAGCCAATCCAATGATGCAACCCTTGGACTCTGTAACTGTAACACAATGTTTAAAACATGCCGGCGTGACAGTGGGACACAAGATTTGATTACCACACAACATTTTCCACCCCAAATACCTAGTATCCAATAATAGATACATTGAAATACCCCAGACAGTTGTATTCACTTTAGCACTACCACAAAAATGTAGCCAAGACCTCATTACTATCTAATAGAAAGATCAACCTAATTCAATAACAGTTTGTGGTGGGCAAGGAAGCTCCAAAATCAAAACTGAATGTGAAATCAATATAGCCAGGGGTCACATTTCAAGTACTTTTAGCGAGTAAATGGGCTTTTGAAGAGTAACTCACAATCCAAATTACATTGTGGCTTTTGTATTATTACCTTAATTGTTTAATTTGGAGTACCACTTACTGGTGCACTGTCATTTTAGTAGCCTGCAGTTTCTCCACTTGACGCTGGCGCCTTATCCATATTCATCAGACGTGATGACTATCTATTCTTCCAAGTAGATATTTACAATCTTTACTAACTAAATCTTGGGAGAGTAAATTCACATAGCTTGAAAAATCAGCATTATTTATAAATATATCATTTATCTCCCCAATTGTCTTTAGAAATGGGATCCTTGGGATTCCAAGACATTCTATGGCCTTTTACAGGGAGTAAGAGTGATGAGTCTGAAAATAGCCAAGTTCCTTTCACACCTCTCTTCCTCCATCACTGAGGGATCTCTAGCCTGTCTCTCAGGGTACTTGCCATTCAAGTCATGACAAAAAACCCAACTGGGGCCCTTTAAAAGCGGGGACCTCTTTTGATCTGGACGATTAAATATGTATTCCACTAGAGATATGCGGTCTCCTAACCTCTGACCTTCAGTGACTGCTCTAGTGTACCTGCCTTATCACCGATAGAACTCCTTAATTAAACCTCAGTTGACGACGGTGTCCCAATAAATGCGTTCCATTCCTCAGTGTGGCCTTTATCAGGCCCCCGGGAGGCTGGGGAAGGCAGTAAACAATGGCCCAACAGTTTTGAAGTGGTCGGGAGGAGAGGGAAGAGAGGGAGAATAGGGAGAAGGACTTATGCTAACGAGAAGAGAGAGAGGGTGAGAGCGACTCTTAATGGCACATCATCAGCAGTTTAACAGTGGGCGAGAGGCTGTGGAAGGAGGCTGTGGACTGACCTCATCGTGTCTCTACCCCTATGAACCAACACTTCACTCTGTATGCGGATCAATGGCCGGGCCAGGACGCTCAGAGATGGGCTGAATATGAATGCCCCTCTCCACACAGCATGAGTCGATTAGATACATCGAGTTGGAGAAGGTTATCATGGACGAAAGAAATCTTTATTAAAAAGCACAGACAGAGTCTTAGAGCAGTGTATTAAGATGAATGTCACTTTTTGAAATAAAGTGTACCACAGCTGCTCTTTTAATCGTCTCTGCCTACGTCAACAAGCAATACAGTCAGCCATAAAGAATGATGGCACATACACGGCTATATACACAAGGAAAGCAGCTGTATACATAAAAGTGTGAGGCGTCTAATATTGTGCAGAGCATTTCAATATAGGAACCACTCTGCTATTCATAGAAGGAGCTGCGTTAGCAGTAGCTCGCTCTGCCTAGGCCTGTTTCAATCCAGGGGAACAGTGATTAAAATGAGAGAAATCTTTCACTATTCAGTCTGATAAATCAGAGGACAAAGAGGATGATTCCTATCGCTTCCTGAATTCCTGCTCCTTCTCTTTGTGTAGCGTCTTCTATTCTAATTAAAGAGAGAGATGCACCGGCCCAAAGCTGCACCAAATGAATGGCATGAATATGCATGAATGGCATGAATATATCTCCAAGCAGTCCACAGAGAGTGCCCACTGGTGTGCACTTTTTTGGAGGGCAAAAATGGAATGTCTTAGAATGTTCCAGATATTGCTCTTAACATTCTAGACAGAGGTGTAGAGTCATTGGAAGCTACCTGACAAACGTGCACCTCTGGCTTGTCCCCCGACAGCAAATTAAACATTGGTCATCCATTTCCCAACATCAACCTACCCTATTTCCATCCATGGAGGTGTCAGTGTGAGACGTGTTCTTCCTGAACAGTGTAAATAACTATCCCCCTGGCTCAATTCATCGTCCCTTCCCCTGCCATTGATCCACCATAAAGACAAATCCATTTCTGTCCTGATGGATTCATTACCCTTAATGGGGCTATTTTACATTGTTTGCTTTAGTTAACACACGTTGTCTTTGAGATTCATTGAGATCAATGTGAGTTATATTTATACAACAGTGACATCCCTGAAATTTCCTTACATAGAATAAAGAAGTGTTTTTGCATGCTCTAAACGTAACCCAGTTATGCCACAGGACAAAATCCACCAATGTCTATTTAAAATGCATTTAAATGCCATTAAACGAGACTTACGCTAAGGTATTTTTTCATTTACTCTCAGTTAGCAAGCTTTATTGTATTACAACAGCACATCTTATGTTCAATCTGCTAGAGGGCAAGAGGAGTGAATTGACTGGGTCATTTGTTAATGTACATGAACAAGGAAACTCAGTGGAATGCTGTTGTACTGTACAACACAATATGCCTACAGTAAATATTTAGTACATATGCTCCTGCACTGGATATAAGGCAGATGGGGTCACCTCAAGGCCATACCATTTACAAGGCCTGCTTGTTGTGGAGAAATAATGTGCCATGTCTCCTGAGCTTACACAGGGTCACAGCAGTGCATTGTGCTTAAGCAGGTTCTCGTATTTGAAGGAATGACCTTCATTCAAAGCATGTATTTCAGGAATGGAGTCTCATTCAACTTCAGAGGAAGACATCAGTCAAACTGTGCTTTATCTCTAATAAATAGTTCAACAAAGCCATTGACTCACTGGCTGCATAATCAACAACAGCATGGAACTCAAGATCAATGGTCATTAATGTTATTAAGCGAATGCTGCTCAGTTATATCAACACTATATTAGAGGGATGTGTAACCTTTTTGACCTTCTTCTGGCCCTGTATGGAAGCTTATGTATCAATGTGAATAATAAGACCTATAACTGCAAGCGGTATGTGGGCAGGAGAGAGCACTCTCTATCTGAGAATCTGGCGATCTTATAAACAGAGGAACCACTCAGAGCTCACATAGCCCACCCCCCCCCCCCCCATCTCTTTGTTTGGTACCTCATTGTACACTGCTCCTGCGTTCTATGTTTATGCTATATACTCTCATAGCTGCAGGAAGTAGCTCCTTTGTTTATGCTATATACTTTGATAGCCGCAGGAAGTAGCTCCTATGTTTATGCTATATACTATCATAGTAATGTATGTTTTGTCGACGGGGGGAGGTGAGTGCCTGAACAAATCCGTCCTGCTTCCAACCCCCACTCTCTTAAAGCTTCAAAGCTATGTGGGAAGATGAAATGCAGAGTGGTTTAATCGGCTATAACTCATCCCACTATGAGAAAATTAGGGCCACTTCATGGTCTATGAAAGTGAATGGGATCCAGTAAAGCAATGGATGATAATTGGGCATTCGGAACACAGTGGTCTCCATAGCCAAACTCAAGGACTTAAAAGCCATTATATCTCCTAGTCTATTAGTCCTAGTCTATTATACTCATATTGGGTGGCATGTGCTAAAACATACCTCTTTAAATCCCCAGTGTTTTATACTAAATCACCAGAAAATCTTTGAAGAGAACATGACTCATTGATAGATGCAACGTAATACATTTTTCATCCAGACATTTAATGCAGTGATTCAACAGCGGGGTTGGCAAAGATTGTAGCGGGTTAGAGTTGAATACCATCTGTTGTATAAGTTCAGTTTGACAAACCACATCGTTGGATGAAATGTTTAACTGTTGGCCTGGTTATGCTTTAAAACTCTCCACTCTATCGGGTTCTGTCATCAGTGAATTACAGAAGAACCTTAGGAGGAGAAAGCGATCACTGCCAAGAAATACTGAACATTTTGGAGAATTTCACTAGCAAAGATTCTCGTTTCAATTCACATTTCTCCAATAATTCCACAGAACTCAGCCTTTAGAGAGCTGTTCAAGTTATTCATATTGAAAGCCTGTGCAATTTTCCATAAAGCTTCACAATCAAACATATCCCTTTGTCACTTATTTTTTTGTGTTTTAGAGCTATCCGACTTTACTCTGCGCTGTAAAATGGTCAGGACTCCTGGACATACATCCCTCTTCCTGCATTATTAAACTATGAATCTCACACCACTGCCCTGCTGAAACACATCTCAATATCTCGCCGTGCGTCTTCACCATGGCAATAAAACATACTCGCTCTCCCAAATACAGAAACCTCCTCAACCCCTATCATCATTGTCATCTACGGAATTCATGTTTTCAATCAGTTTTAAAATGTCTACTTTAACATGTATAATTTTTTTGAAAAAATCTGTCTTCACATTGGTGACAGTAATAATTCTGAGATATTAGGTATATTAAGGTCTCATCTCATTGGAAAAAGAAAATCCCATCTCAAATGACCTAAAATGTTCAGTAACACAGCAGTCAACAATCAATATTGCACCACTGATCCTTCATCACTAATTTGTGATTGCCTGCATTCTGGCATTGTTTGTACCATGCTTTGATAACTCCTATCTTTAAAAAAAGGTTGGATTGAATGGTGCTGATATAGGTTGAAAGACCAGACTCCAGGTTCTGACAGGGCATATGTTGCGTTGTGTTCCAGGCTACCCTCGTTACACAGTGATTGGGGACCACAGTACAGGGGAACACCACCTCCGGATCCAACGTGTGGAGCTGATGGATGACGCTGTCTTTGAGTGCCAGGCAATCCAGGCAGCCATGAGGTCCCGTCCTGCCCGACTCACTGTGCTGGGTAAGTGAGGATTAGGTTTACACACAAATGCACACTACACATACATGCATAGACACAATTTGAAGAATGTGCACAGATAAAATGGCAATGGATGCAGGCAGTGACTTAGTAGCCACCTCAAACCAACCACAATGTCATATCTGTAGTGCTCCTCCCCTGCCTCAACACTTTCAAAATCTACTAAATCTGTGCACTGACTCAATGATCATGCCAGAAAAGCCACAGCTTTTTATCAGCATAACAGGAACTATCAAGATAATTCTGCAGCTAATGGATACAGTACAGCATCTCTTAACATTGCCAGTCCCTAATGTTTTTACTTTAATTTCCTTCTACAAACCCAGCCATCTTCATTATTAAGCCTGAGAGGTTACTGGTTCTTAATTAAACTTTATTGGGTTATCATTCAGCATTGCCAGTTCTGCCATATTAGGCAGCATTTGTAAAATCACTGCTCACTCTTCCCTATAGCTCTGTAGGCTCTCTCCCACTCTCTCTGCCCTCTACGCTGTATACTCTTCTGCTGTGGAGGATGATGGGTAATATGAGGGGAAGCTGGAGTCAATGAAAGAGCCAGAGAACAAGGGGAAGAACTGAGGGGAGAGGAGGAGGGAAAGTGGGAGGTCCGTGAAGCTGAGTGTCCTCGCCACGAGAGACTGATTCGCTTTATTGATCTCCGCTAATGAAAAGTGAAACTAATGATCTGTAGGGGTGGAGGCAGCCAGAGAAAGAGAGAGGGAAGACAAATTGAGGACCAACGTCTCTCACTCTGCCGCGCCCCCTGCAAATGGATATTAATTAATAATTATGAGTTCTTTGCAGAGAGTCAAAGCAGCTATACGCCAATTCCCCTTCCTCCCCTCCCCTTCCCCCAAAGTTAAGTTTATCTCCCTCCAACCCCGCCGTTCACAGCAGCTAAGTCGTTTGATCAAGGCCTCAAGGAGAGGAGAAGGGTATGAGACACAAATAATTTAGGATGCATTGCCATACCTTCCATTTATTTGTGGTTTCTCTCAGTTGGATTTGATGAATTGACTCTTGATGATAGTGTTGCTTGGGGCTTGCTAAACATTTAGAGTTGAACTAAAGCATCCTTTTCCTGCTCAGTACACTACTGCAACAGTTGATACGTTTCTAACCCAGCCCTGTTGAGCTGTAGTCACATTCTCTAACAAGGTAAAGCTGGCTACTTAGAGGAAAGGGCTTGTCTGTTCAAGCTCCATTAAAATGATTAATCATCAATAAACGAGGGGAGCCATTTGTCTCTATTCCTCTTTGGCTATTTGAGGGTGAAACACGTATCATCCTTTCTCATAAGCCCCGCCATAAGATGTTTGTTTAATCCCCTGCCTAGCTGGCTGACTCCTGAATACATTGCGAAGGAGGGCCCCCAGGCAGGCACACATGCAAGGTAATGGAATAAATATATGCAAACCCCATGTCACTGCAAACTCTAAGCTGTCAATTACCCGCCAGTGGTGACAGAGTGTGTCTATCGACTCGGAAGACAGCGACAGTCCGTCACAGAGTGGAACAGTCTCCCTTCTCTCCTACCTGACTGTCAAATAAATCTAAAAACATTCCCCTTCTCTCTCATCAGCCATATATCTGTCCCAGCCATACTGTGTTCTATATCAAAGGGAACTGTTTTCTTTATGACTTTGATATTTACAGATAAAAGACACAGATTTTGAGTGTTTTTTTGTCACTCGATTTTCTCCCATAAGAATGGTACTGTGTCAATATGTTCATTTATTATCCTTGAAATACCTAGCATGACTCAATGGGGCAAAAAGTTCAATCCAATTTTGCTATGCATTTAAGCCAATGATATACAGTCTCTAACCTGACCCTTCTCCTGTTTCCACATTAGTAACAAAATGTGTTGGTGAGTTTGGAGTGTCTTATGTGAGTAGCATTTGGAGCAAAAAGTAAGCTTATAAAATAAATTCGGTATGGGGGAAACACCATAAAAGAATGAAAGGGTCGTCATTAAAGCAAACAGGAATCTACTTCCCTCAGAAATGTTTCAAGAAAATATGGCCCCTTGGAAAAATTATCCTTGAACTTTGAACCTCATATCTGAGTGCAGCCATGGGATCCAGGATGCAGCCATAGAGCCCTAGAGGTCAAGGTGGCTAAGGTCTGGTGAATTAGACATGAATGTGGAGAGTGATCTAGAGGTTATGGTCTGGAGTTAGTCCTCAGTCTAATTACATCCTCTGCAGCTAGGTAGCAGGCAGCCAAACCTATGCATCAATGTGTTCACCTTGGTCTGGGGTAGGAGCAAAGGGGGAAGGCCTGGGCTCTCTGGAATAAGGTCTCTACCTTTTAAACAGACCTGTGAGGCCAGGTAGTCTTTTGTAAGAGAAATGTGCAACATTTACCATTTAGCGATGGAGAAAGAGTTATTGCTGCTGTTTTCAGAGTAGGCCTACATTGAGTGATGAGGTCTGTTGTTGACTCTAATGTGACATTTAGAGAGCTCATTGACATTCATCCACCGACAGGTCTTCTAATGAACCTTCAGTCCTCATCAATCGCTTATGTTTTCCTTTGTTGTTCCTTCCCGTTCCTCGTTTGGTCTTGCTCGTTAATGCAAGGTCGTAGTCTGAATACTACATGTGTTGCAGTCCAAGATGAAAACTATATTAAAGTGATACAAAGTAATGCCACAAGGCCCTAATACATTCATAAGTATTCTCTGGGAAGTTATGTTTTGATATTGCTCATTAGGAAATATTTACTTTGCTGCAGATAAATTCCAAAGAAAATACCAGAGCTAGATCTGTCCTCAGTTTTCATTTGCTGTCAAGCTAATTTTTAATTACAGTCACACTGCTATGGGAAGATCACGTTTCCTTAGCATGGAATTAATAATGGTAAAGAGCAGGTCTTAGAGCTGTAATGTTCCAGACAGTCTTCTACCCTTGTTTGTCACTTTAGAGAGCGTCCGGAGGCACTCCGTTTATTAACTTTTAATTGCAAGAGAGCAAGACTTGAGATCTGATAAAACACTTCCTTCCAAATTGCTAAACATTTCTCTTTGGAGCAGCCAAAGACAAGGAAGGGCAATCAGCTATGTTGAGTTCTGACTTGCCTTTGAAAATCTTTTTTTTTCAGAGGCAAAAATTACATTTTCCATGAAAGCTTGTTGATTATTATTCTACGGCTGGTCCAGCCTTGCTGGAGTCATGGTGTCATGGTGTGCCTCGCAGCATGACATTGGAAGGAGAAAATCAAGTTATATCTAACTGTTCACAGATAGTTTGCTTCCCAGTGTCCTCCTGTTACTGCTTGGAGCTCACCTCTTTTCTTATGTCTAGTTTTTGGTCCTGTGGTGAAATGATTGAGTGTCTGTTCACCGTGACCCTTTGTTATTTTTACCTTAGAATCCACCTCATCATCCTGTCATTTCTTTGTCCTCAGAAAAATTGACTTCTCCAGTCAGGGGAGGGAGCCGGTGACTTATTTGACTTTAACACTCCTTCGGGAGTGTAGGTCATTCACTAGATTTCTCCAATAGTGTTGGACCAAACAATGCTGCTCTGCACCGCAGGGTCTTCTTAGCATGACATCTTAGTGATGTGTCTCTCTACTGAAGTGCCTCAATTTTCAACTTTAAAAAGGTTCAGTCATATGTTTATTCTATTACATTGCAATTTCTATTTTATGAAGGATAACTTTAAAACAGTGATAGACAAAGGAAATAAAAGCTCAACATTTGAATGAAAATGTGTCCTTCAAATGTTTTGTCTCACTCAAGGAACTGTATTGAAATCTCGACACTGAACTGAAGGGCAACTTCATGAGGAGCATTGTGTTTTGATAATAAGACACAAACATGAAGCAGTATTTGTCCCTATGTCGTTCAACCCACTGAATCCCACGTGTGCTTTACTGAATCAAGCATTTCAAAATAGATGCACTGTATGAAAACAGAAGGGACACAAAGTGAATGCCTTATTGAAGAAGCACAAGGGCGAGAATGCAAGTTGATTGGCTTTCAGTAGCAGTCACGACGATAGCAGCATTTCTATCGCAACCACTTTTACCGCTCCAACTAATTCATGAAACGGGTTTTACTCCCAGCTTTCTCTTTCTCCCTTTCTCTATATCTTTGAATGATGCTACATGACTGTGCATGACAAAATTGCAAAGTCTTGAAAGAAAATGTTGAAACACCTCATTTATCAGTTTAAGTGTACTAGTGTTCTGTATGTAACTAATTTATCTCTCACAAAAGTCAATTTGGCTCTAGCCAAGCATCGCCGCTCAAGTAGGGCCAGAGAAGAACCCCTGATCAGCAGTCATTTTGTTAGAAATATGTCTCTACCATTTACATTATTCGGCTCACACTACCCTGAATTACATTGAAGTACATTACTGACTTGTCTGAGATCTAAGACAAAGTGAGACCATCTATAATATCAGTGACTCTATGAACAGCTGTATGTTAATACCAACAGATTGCAGGTAGGGTATATTTTGGGGTTTGAGTGAGTTTTAATAGGCAAGGGTACTTTTTCAAACACACACACAGCTGTGTTTTTGAAATATTTTAAATTCCATATATGTTCACTAATAAATTATCATAACAAAAATTATTATTGACTGAAAGAAATCTAGAACTGGAGGAGGTGAGAGATTGATTGACACACTGCAAGGAACAAATCATTTCCATAACATTTAATTGGAGCCTGCTTTTACATTTCATGCAAAATGACAGCGACATAGCTACTCACAAATAAACACACACACACGAACACGTTAGTGCCCTCCCAATCTGTGGAGAGCAGCTTTGGAGCTGCACATCGTTGCTCTTTGACGGAGCCGTCTCTGCACGCTGCTGACAAGTCTGGCATCTCACCACTCCTCCCATGTCTCCAGAAAACCTCCCCATCCTTGTCTTCACTCTCCCTGTGTGGGTCAGCACACACGCACGCACGCACACTCGCGCACACACACACACACACACACACACACACACACACACACACACACACACACACACACACACACACACACACACACACACACACACACACACACACACACACACAGTCAAACCTTGACTCACATTAATCCCTGATCATCTGTCGTCTCATAAGGATAGGGTCCACTGTGATACTTTGGATAGGCATCATTCATGCACACATCTTAAAATTAAAAAAAGAAAGTAAAACTAACACAGATGGTATTACCAGAGAGGGAGAGATAGAGACAGTCTGTGTGAGCCAGAATCTTGTGGCCTACAAACAGGTGTATGGTGACAGCAATTGAATAGGCCTGTGTTTTGGGCCAGTGAGCCACATATGTCTCTTGTCTTCCACCTACGATGGATAGTTCTTTTCGGCCTTCTCTTTTGTGATCTATCGATCACAACCTTTGCAAGCTGCCACGGCGCCGTCACATTGGAGTGACAGGCTGCTGGCGCGAGCATTCCGCCAAAACCGACCAGGCAAGCCAACCCATTTTTGTTCCAGACACCTCGGCAGAAGCACAGCACTGTGCACGCTGCATTTCCAGTCCCCCCCTTCCTTTCCCATTCCCCCATCTCAGAGCTCCTTCTGAGGTTACCCCTCTCATTCACTCACCTTCAAATTGCCTTTTCAACCAAATCTCCTGCTCCTGGATGGCTGTGTATAGGACTACATGCTGCATGGAGAATGTTCCCCAGCCTGGGTCTGGCTGTTTACAACTCAGGTTGTCCGCCATCAGCAGAGCCCCAATGGTAATAGACTGGCTTTACTTCTCCCCCAGTCATGGCGCCATCAAGGTGTTTTCTCAGACCAGGCTAATCCCAGAGGTTCTGAGGTATTGAAATGTCTTCCAGGACACAGGGAAGGTTTATACTCAAGGTTTATTCAGACAAGCCCTGACCATGACAGACTTACTGGCCCACACTGTTTGCTTAATTACACATCCATACTGTATGCCTCAGTCTCATTTATAGATATTTTTGATTATACACTAAAAGTAAATGATCTCACTAAAACACAATCAATCGGACCTGACTTCTTCTCTCCAGCCTGCTCTGAGTTTTGCGGTAAAATATGGCTCTGAGCTCTGGATTGGGCAAAAACATGAAACAACCCCTGGTGTTATCTCTCTCAGGAAGGGGCGATGCAATTCCATTAAACTCCAGTGCTCCTTTAATGAACTTCAATGGAATCTCTTATCTGAGGCGGAGAGCTGGGCTAATGTAAGACTGTGTGTCCCCTCAAAACACACCTAATAGTCTCACTCCCTGAAAAATGTTGCTTGGAGCATAAATATGTGAAATTAACTGGTACACCTCTGATGGCCACGAAAAAGTGACAGACAGGCACACAATAACCCTCCAGATAATCATTAAAGTTGAGAAAAAGTAATAAGCAAAGTACATTTAGAGGTAAAATGTTAATACATGCTTGAAATCCCTCCTCGTGAGCAGTAAGGAAAAACAGGGAAACTAACAGTATGAGACAAGTAAGACAAGAATACATACTACAGAACTAATCTTCTCTTGATTGATCTACTCATTTAAAGAAAACCCACAGAATATCTCTTCCACTCCCTATCTCAGACAACAAGAGGATGTTTTTTGCTCTCCAACCTAGTTGAGAAACTATTGAACAGTGTGTGTGTTTGAATGTGTGTGGTGTGAGATTGCATTATACTCTCCCAGAGAAAAGTGGGGAAAGAGAAAGGATTTCAACGAGCCAGCTGGTAATTAAAGAGGAGCGATCAATCCGAGCCGCTGACCGGCTCGTGAGAAATGCTTTGCGGGGCCACAGTAAAGGGCTAATTTGGAACCATTAGGGGCTGCCGAGTTTGCAAACAGGCCTGTAATGATGATGACTGGCGGGGTTCCAGGCCTTTGTGCGGTTGTCAGACCGGCCCGCAAGAGGGACGGTGGTGGTGGAGAGATGACTTAACAGAAGCCCTGTATGGAGAGAGTGAGAGAGAGAGGGAACTGGAATTACACCTCCTTTTATAACTGTCCTGGGAGTTACACTCTGACTCAGAATAGGCTACTCTTTAATGTTG
The DNA here is from genome assembly GCF_016432855.1 of Salvelinus namaycush. NCBI lineage: Eukaryota > Metazoa > Chordata > Actinopteri > Salmoniformes > Salmonidae > Salvelinus > Salvelinus namaycush. Next base: position 25,621,683 of record NC_052340.1, on the reverse strand, counting down.
CTTCATTGTCCAATGTAGAAAGTCCACTGTAGAATGTACAGTCGTAGATCAATGACATGTGATGTACATAAGTTGAGGTAAACTACCTGCCCATTGTTTGGTCAGGCAGTACTTACAGTACATCTGAGTGAGCCTTTTGTTTTGTGAGGGGATTGCCCCTGCGTCCCTAAATGGGGAACCCACAGTGGAAGATTGAGGTGTGCAGATGGAGAGCATGCCACCTGTGCCAATCACTTAGCAAAGAGATGACACTGGCTCTCATTCTACTCAGAGATCCTCTGTGTCATCCTTGTGACAGACATCAGACACATGGTGGAAATGAAAAAAGCCCTGTCGGAGGCAGCCAAGCATGTCTTTCTCCTCTTTGTCTGTTTTCCATCCAGCCTTGACACATCGCCGCCTGTCTCCCAGAGCAGAGCACACGACTTGAAAGCGTAACGACAATCTGTGTGCGCTGCCATGGACCTCTGCGTATGGAGTTTTCCATGCATTACATCTTAACCTTCACTACAGCGGCACTTAGGTCCTCTCTGAGGGAAACCTTATGGATGGTTTAAAGGCTAAACTATTATAAGTTTTACAGGTCAAGATGGGTAAATAATGTCTCTAGGAGATGGGTTGGAAATAGCCTTTAAACTATTACACTCGTTCACATTCTGCATCGCATCACTTCCTGGCTGTACTGTACCTACTGGGCACAGACATCAATTCAATGTCTATTCTACATTGGACCAACGTGATTTCATTGAAATTACGTGGATACAACGTTGATTCAACCAGTGTGCGCCCAGTGGGTATGTTGTTTCTGGAAGCCTTGAGATGTCATGTTCTACGGTAGAACGTCAACACATTCTACTTATATTAGTTCACAGCCATTGCTCTTCCTTGATGCCCTGGTATTGTGACTGGAGTGGTGACAGTCAATACCAGCCTGAATCCACAACCCACTTACTCCATCTTTAATATGCATGTCTGCGCTGTCGTCAGTCACATAGTGTTAGGCTCTCAGAGAACTCCAAATGGAGCAGTTTTTCCTCTCAATTGGCCCCTTCAGAAGATGGGAGCCTTGCATACCTCAAACAACTTGACAGTTAATTAATGTTTCAGCAGCATTGAGTGAGCACTGACAGCAAGCCAATAACACTGGATCTCTAGAAGCAACTGTCATCTCTCCATCTCTGTTCCTCACTATTGTTAATATTTTCATAAACAAATGAGATGGTTGGTTGGCCAGTATGCAAGCTGATCAGACAGGGCTTCTCTCATTCTGGTGACAAATGAGGATAAAGCTTGCTTCCAATCTTATACCACTATATTACCATACCACAATGTATGTCCATTGGTTCAGATACACAAATATCTTTGTCTTCTAAATAAGACCTAGCATTTAAATATTCCACAAACTTGTGTAACTTTACATCCTGAAGAACACCAGGTCAAAAAGTCATGAAATAACTGCAATATTTTCTGTACAAATAAAACGTTGCACACTATATCACTGTTGCCAGAGGCATTTGAAGAGGCAGGAATGTGTCAATGGTTCTGGTCTAGAAACAGGTTGGAGAATTTCCTGGGAGCTGAGTTAGAAGGTTCAGCCAGACTCAACTGGCGAAGCAGAAAAGCAGCCCATTTCCCCAGCGCTCCCCAATCTCACACGTTGTCAAATCAAATCAAAGTTTATTTGTCACGTGCGCTGAATACAGCAGGTGTAGACCTTACAGTGAAATGCTTACTTACGGCTCTAACAAATAGTGCAAAAAAGGTATTAGGTGAACAATGGGAAGGTAAAGAAATAAAACAACAGTAAAAAGACAGGCTATATACAGTAGTGAGGCTATAAAAGTAGCAAGGCTACATACAGGCACCGGTTACCAACCCAGACTGACCATCTCAAATAGACAGAAGTCTTCCATTTGGCAGACCAATCTGAACTCCTCTCTCGGCATGTCCTGCCCACCCATTATCTCAGCCAATCATGGCTAGTGGAAAGGTTGCTGACTTTTTCTGTGACTTAACCAACAAGGATTGTAATTTAACAATTGTATTCGTATTTACAGATGGCATACAAGTTTGTTATTAAGGCACATGGAAGTTCACAAGTTTCAGAAAGCATTTCTGCCAAAAAACGCATTTAGATTTTTTTTTTATTATAATAAATGTTAAAGTGGCTCTTTTGTGAAGTTGTGACTTGAGACATATGCCTAGTGTATGTCTAAAGTTTTAGACTGATCCAATGAACTATTGCATTTCAGTAAAAAAATGTTTTTCATCAAGACTGCCCAAATGTGCCTAATTTGTTTATTAATAACTTTTCATGTTCAAAATTGTACACTCTCCTCAAACAATAGCATCGTATTCCTTTACTGTAATAGCTACTGTAAATTGGACAGTGCAGTTAGACATCTGATAATGTCAGAAATATTCAATTCTATGTCCTTGAAAATGTTCTTGTTACTTACAACCTCATGCTAATTGTATTAGCCTACGTTAGCTCAACCGTCCCGTGGAAGGGACACCGATCCGGAAGTTCCATATAGCTTAGTAGAACCCCCATTATCCATAAAATCATTCAGTAGTGTAACACATTATCCAGAGTTCCCCATTTTTCATTCCAACCCTTGGCTGTTTGACAGAAGACCCCCGCCACCCTCTCTCTCCGACCCTCTCACCCTCGCAGGCGAATATGCCAGCTGCTTGTAGCCTTTGATTTCATGATGCCCCAGATCTGCACTGTAATGAGTGTGCAGGCCAATCAATAATTCACTGGAGTTGAATAGAAAGTGGGTGATCAGCATGTGTGTAGAAAGCAGAATGTAATCAGTGCCAATCAGGGGCCTGCATTCTGCATCCACCATGATCTTCCTATATCTGTCTTTTTTTCCAGTGAATGACGACTGACTGCCATTCCCTGGCAAACTGTCAATTCTATTCAAAGTTTTGATTGCCCCAATTGCCTCCATGGATGGACATGTGAAAGTCATGATTAAATTGCAGCAGTGTCTGTATCATCCATTCACATTGTCAGTAACAGCACAAAGCTGAACTATGCTTTGGATTTCTGAGGCAGCTTATTCTCATTCCACTGTTGCTTACAAGCCACACACATGACGTGACCAAAATCTGCCCAATACTCCTCTGACATCGCTGCATCAGTGAACATGGACACAATATATTTCAATTTCACAGGACAGAAAAGGAAAACAAAACTGAAACCACTCACCTCGCCTGTCTCTCACAAAGCTGTATTGTATTTGAAGAAATATCTCTGTCCTTGCCTCGTACAGGTATTATTTAAAAAGAGCGAACAGGCAGTTTTACACATAGTCACACAGCTGCAGACCTCACCTTATATGAACCTTCTTATGTCCAAGACATACTGTATCTTCTATCAATCCAATGGATGAGTCTGAGGCTTGGCAAATACCTTTATCAGTGAACATATGACACTCTGACTTGAAAACAACAGTTGTTGTTGTATACAAGTATATGCCATTACATGTTTATAACATAGCTAGAACACAATGCTCTTCTCTTTTCCCTCCAGTGCCTCCTGAAGACCCAGTGATCCGTGGTGGTCCGGTGGTGAGCCTGAGAGCAGGAGATCCCCTAAACCTGACCTGCCACGCTGACAACGCCAAGCCAGCCGCATCCATCATCTGGATCCGCAATGGAGAGGTCCTCAATGGAGCCATGTACTCCAAGGTAAGCATCGAGGTGTGTAATACACAGTTTGTTTTTTAAGGTTGGAGGTAGGTTTGGGGTTTTTGAGGGTGAAGTGGTTAGACAGTTACCCATTCCTATAGATAGAAAGCAAAAGCCCTCATTCATTATTACCGGAAAAGTGAACCAAACACTATTTTCCTCCATGTAATAGGTTATGTCACTCATCAAATTCCAGTTGACGTTTGTCAATCCTTTCCTTGAAGTTTGTTGTGAATAGCCACTAAGGGATCATGACTGGCGCAGTGGTCTAAGACACTGCATCTCAGTGCAAGAGGCGTCACTGCAGTACCTGGTTCAAATCCAAACTGCATCACATCTGGCTGTGATTGGGATTCCCATAGGGAGGCCTACAATTTTCCCAGTGTTGTCTGTGTTTCGCTGGGGTAGGTCATCATTGTGAATAAGAATGTGTTCTTAATTGAGTTTCCTAGTTAAATAAAGGTAAAATAAAGAGCACTAGCCAACTGTGATGGGTGATTACTTGTGCCATCTGTAAACTGTGTCTCAGCATTCAGCCAAGTTTGATTGGAATAAAATCTCCTGAAAATCCAAGGTCTTCCCTGGGATATCTACACTGCCATCGGACCTCTCTGGCACTTCAATGACACTAACTCGCAGGCTAAACTTGTAATGAACCCCACTGTGTGAATTTCCATATAAACGAGGAGAGTGAGCGGGCACCAACTCTCTCTGCGCTGTCTCATCCCATTATCAACTTTTTCCAAAGAGCAGATAAATTCTATTGATTGGGCTGGGATACGGCACAAGCAATTTGAATAAAACGATTGCCGGAGGTGGCGTTTGCTTATAGTAGGGGGATAGCGAGCTTCCTGCCTGCACTTCCTCTTTCTGAAACAGCAGCAGCAGCAGCGATGTGGGGACATTGTAGCCCAGCTGATAGATGGCAGCAGCAGCTGAGCCATGCAGTCTCTAGACACAGCCCTCCTTCATATCACTACCATTAAAAAATAAATGTGTTCAATTAGTAGCGGATGATTGTCTCCTGAAGAATTGAGCTTTTGAGAGGATAATTGGCCGTCCTGCCTCGCCCCACGCAACGCTCCGCACCCCACAGATGATGGGAGGTAATGTGGCCAGATGTGCCAGAGTGAGATGGGAGGTAATGTGGCCAGATGTGCCAGAGTGAGATGGGAGGTAATGTGGCCAGATGTGCCAGAGTGAGATGGGAGGTAATGTGGCCAGATGTGCCAGAGTGAGATGGGAGGTAATGTGGCCAGATGTGCCAGAGTGAGATGGGAGGTAATGTGGCCAGATGTGCCAGAGTGAGATGGGAGGTAATGTGGCCAGATGTGCCAGAGTGAGATGGGAGTTTCCTGATGATGCCTTCCCAGGATGGCTTTGACCCCCATAGGTCTCAGCATCCCCTCCCTCAATATCCAAATGGATCAATTATCTACCATTTATCTTTCATTAAGGTGTTACTTTGTGGTAAGTTATTGGACTTGATATGATCTTACTGTATGAAGCAGTTATTAAAAATATCTGGTTATACTGCATGTGAATGTGATTGAGTACGGGCTTGACCTGGTACCTATGGATGACCATTGCTGTACTCGTTGCATACGTTGTGAGGAGGTCTAGTAGAAGCTTCAGATGGTGGACCCATCTGAATTTGAGAACAAGGTCTCATATCTAAACCCTAACAGTCCTGTAGTCGGTTCGATTCCCATGGGGGACTAGTACTAAAAACTATGAAAATGAATGCACTCACTACTGTATGTTTCTCTGGATAAGAGTGTCTGCTAAATGACTAAAATGTATAATGTAAATGTAAATCCAAACCACATTTCAGTCAGCTCCTCATGGATGGACTGACGAAAAACATAAGGGGTATAACAGTAGGAACAGCCACAGGGATGAGGGAATCTATTGCTCTGTGAAACATTCAAATGCATGACACAAAAAAGGAAGTTCTGCTTATCGTCCCTCTCTTCCTCCACAGATAAGTTTCCCTGCTCATTCCTCCCCTACTCCCCCACAAACCTTCAAAGACGCTTCTTTATCTGTCTTTCAATTTCATTATTTTCCTCCCAACCTTCATCTCAGCAAAGTTTTCTGTATAATTAGAGAGATTTCCTTTTAAAAGGTAATGCTCACCACCAAGTGAGGCGGGGGGAAATCATCCCGGGGAAAAGAAGCTAATTAACTTTAGAGAGTGTATTATACATGTCACATTTTTCACATTCGAGAGACAGAGTTCCCAGTAGTTGATCTGCATTTTAATCTATAATACCCCTTATTTTTTCCAGTATTTCTATATTACTCGCTACATTTAACCTGTTTCAAATCATTAAAAAACGATCAGTCTCTCTCTCTCTTCCATTGTTTTTCTCTCTTGTCAATGTAATTAACCTCACTGGCTTTGTGCAAGATACATTTAAACTAGGCCTTAGGTGCACTAAAAGAGTAATATAATTAATATTGTTAATTAAACAGAATTGTAGAAAATATCTGACTTTCAGGTAGTAGGATTAGATAAGTTAATCAAATAAGACCTCTTTAACCCCATGACCAGAACAATTATGTAAATATATTATTTTCTCTTTTGTAGAAATAGGTAGTACAAAGCTTTTGCAAAATATCTTATTCCTAAGTGAAATTAATATCCAGTATTGAGATTTGAAATGAGCTTCTGGTGTGGTCTGCAATTAAAAAAATGCTGATTTAATTTAACCTGGAGCTACGTTTCAAGTTTGGACATATCAAAGGCTCGTTAGATTAACAGCAGAATATTAATGTCAGCCAAATTATTAGACATCCCTCTGAGCCTCCCTTCATATTCCCTTTCACTGGGATTCTAACCTAAACTAATCAAGGAATTTCAGACATGCCTGCAAGGTGAAAACTGTCCATCTTTTATTTGTATAAGCCTTCTTGTTAATTGTAATAAACAGAAAAACAATTAGTGTAAAGGTTAGGTGAAAACAATATACAGCCTGTCAGAATTAGATTATTTACTACAAAACGTGCAGGTATTCCTGAAAAATCAAAAAGCTCCATATTTATCAGTAGAAATGTAATCAGCATTATCACTATACTATAGGTTCTCCCATATTCACTCAATATGACCTTCTACTGTCTCTGCCCCCTTATCCCATATCTTGAAGAGCAACTTTCACTTTCTCATTCTCCATTTTTCAGTTACTTTCTTAACTTGGGAAAGGTATTCTCCTCACATGCTCCAGGCAGTGATATGAGAAATCATCAATTTGTAATCCGGGCTATTTTAAAACAGCTAGTGCTTGGGTGTTGAGTTCTATGCTGTAGCTGGGCCTGTACAAGATGAATGACTTCAGACAGGTCCAGAGCTATGAGAGAAACAATCCTGATGGTGTCAGAAAGGATATTACATTGACACATCCCACTGCTGACAGCTAATATGTTCTGCTTTAGGGGTGAGTGCCAGGCCTTTTGTAGCCTGGTTAGATCTGAGACACTCTTCACAGAGGCATTTTGTTTTAATGCAAATGCAGAAGAACAATATATGAATGTACAGTATCTTTACGCTATTTTGCGTATTCCTTACATACATATTATTTCAATCCAAGACAATAGTATTTTTTCTTGGCTAGGTACAGGTAACACTTGAGTAAATGAGGGATACAAATTATTTTGAAAGCAGGTGCTTCCACACAGGTGTAGTTCCTGAGTTAATTAAGCAATTAAGCAATGTATAAAAATGCTGGGCAGGCCATTATTTCGGCCATTATGGCTATGCTCCCATAGGATGACAATGCCCCCATCGACAGGGCATGAGTGGAGACTGATTGGTTTGATGAGCATGAAAATGATGTAAACCATATGCTATGGCAATCTCAGTCACCAGATCTCAACCCAATTGAACACTTATCGGAGATTCTGGAGCGGCGTCTGAGACAGTGTTTTTCACCACCATCAACAAAACACCAAATGATGGAATTTCTTGTAGAAGAATGGTGTCGCATCCCTCCAATAGAGTTCCAGACGCTTGTAGAATCCATGCCAAGGTGCAAGGAAGCTGTTCTGGTTCGTGGTGGCCAAACGCCCCATTAAGACATTTTTGTAGTTTCCTGTATTTCTTAAGAAGACTTATAGTCGTTGACTGGAGAAAGCAGAAAAGTAAGATGATGAAAAGGCATACATGTACTGTATGTAAAAACCTCCAAACTAATATAATGCCAGGTTCCTTAACACTTTAACATGCAGTCAGTGCGTGGCATATCTAGCTGGGTTTCTGCTATTATCTGCTATTATCCGGCAACCTGTCAATAGCTTTCATTGTGACATGCCTTAATATCTAAGGATTATTGTGGTTAAAATATATATGGTCACCTTTAGCGAACTTACAGAGATGATTATATACAAGGACTTGTGGAGAGCTGGTTTCAGAGGGTAGCTGTCAACTTTCCTCCCACGTGAGTCATAACCTTGGTTTGAAAAGTAAATAAAGTACATCCTCAAAGGAAGTTCTCATCAGAGCTCCTCATAGTGCTGCTGTAAATAAAGGGTTTCATCACAACCTGTTCGTGAATAAACTGTGGAGAAATTGCAGAGGAGAATTTTGTTTTGCGGTTATAGTGGGACACACACACACACACACACACACACACACACACACACACACACACACACACACACACACACACACACACACACACACACACACACACACACACACACACACACGCGCGCGCACACAAAGCATCAAAGGAGTTTATATAATGAAGAGCAACATGTCCTAACTTGGCCTTGCCTGATATGTCCTCTATAGCTGGACCTCTATAAGTGAAAATAAAACAGATTTCTTTGCTTATATCATAGTGTGGAACCGGCAGAGCCAAGAAAATAATATGATATTGGAAGAGATTCTACTGTGAATCCCAGTAGTTTATTTGTAAAGCTAACCCAGGGGTCGTGGTAATGGACAGTATCTTTGTATAGAGCACCAATAGAGTATTATTTGAAGCAGTATCAGTCTTGACTTTGTGGTTGGCCACACAGTGCCCCTGGCATGGCCAATTTGTTCTGGTGGGTGAGCGTGCACTGTGGCATGGTGGTTACAGGGCTCCCACAGTCCTCCCTGAGCACCAGTCAAGGCAGAATTGTACCGGGCGGCCTCCAGATGGCTCTCACAATGCGAGTAGGGCTGCAGCTCAGAGGATGAGCAGTGAAAAGAAGATTGATTTCCTTTGTGGTGTATGACAAGCCATGCACCAGAGCACAACTCTCCAGTCACACAAAAGAGGGTCAGAAACAGATTCCTTTTCTCGGATCAATCAGCCTTGGAGCAAGACTACAGGCTTGAGCATGCCAGGGGTTTATTTGTCTGTGTTGTCCACAGGGGCATCCAGGGCATTCAGGTAAATTGCTGCATTTGCGTTCCAGGCCTTGAGTTTAGATTTATGATGTTATTCAGAATGTTCCACTCTCTCCACTACCACGTCATCGGTGAACTTTAAACTCTTTCCTTTTCTCTTTTCCTCTCAGACACTGCTTCGTGATGGAAGGAGGGAGAGTACGGTTAGCACCCTCTACCTGTCTGCATCCAACATCGAGACAGGCCAGCAGATCATCTGCCGAGCATCTAACAAGGCTGTGACCAATGGCAAAGAGACCAGCGTCAACATCGACATCCAGCGTGAGTTTCCCCTCCTCTAAAGGCCTAAAACCTGGTCCCTGACAAAACGTTAGCGTGCCCTAGGGTATTTCCCACCACAATATCAGCCCCTGACTCGATGGATAATATGTTTCTCTATGTTTACCATTTCTACTTGAAAGAGGAGGTATTTTGAGCACAAAGAGGTAATTTTGACAGTTGCAGTTATACACATCTAGATTCCTTTGAATAAGCTCTGATGCATATGCATAATTGGTTTTGGGTTTGCATTTCTTGTGTGGGTTGGTATGAGATCACCTTGTTGTTTCCAGTGATGAAATATCACTAGACCCGTCTGTCTTAAGTGAAAGGGATTTTTTCTTGCTCCAACAATCTTTCCGCGGCATTATGCACATATCCCTGGCTCTTTTATTTCCTCTTCTATGCTATAAATCTTTATGACGAGAGCATGCACAATTCCTCTCCAAAATAGGAAAAGTAAGCCCAGCGTGTAAAACACATTGAGCTTCAATTGTCAGAGAATCTTTTTCGATCAAGAACTTGTCACAGTAGGAGTTTGATTCTGAACAAAGGGATTTCGCATCAGCCCCCTTCAACACCATTAAGTACAACTAATAAAGCAGAAAATGCTATTTAGAGGTCCATTACAAGTGACGGCTCCATTCTTTTCATTATGTACGCCACGAGAGGCGCATTCCAGCTCAATGCCAGCATGCAGGCGAATGGAGGCGCCGGTGTACAAATGATTAACAGTTGTTGGTGTTTGCATCCCTCACAGTTTGTTCTAATGTTTTTGTCATGCAAAGTGAGAGGAAGTGTGGTGTGATTGTGTGAAACGGAGAGTAGTGAGGAGCTATGTTACGATGGCTCTTCCCTCCACGCTCCAAACTGGGTTCCTGTGGTTGTGACACAAGGCTTATCAAAGGGAAGGAGTAGTTGCTAACAAATAATCCCGGAAAACGATCTTTGCAACTTGCAAAACTGGGGCTTCAACTACAGCTTTTCACAGGGTGAAGAACAAATGAGTGTGAGCAAGAGGAAATTGACTAGCATCATGTTGCGTCCCACTCACCTTCTGCCACTCTCCACCTCCACTCTTGGCATGTGGACAGGTAGCGAGACTGGTGTTCCTCACCTCTGTCTCCGGTGCTCACGCTGAGATCCACACTAATTAAGCCGCACAAGAAATAAAAGGCACTTTAATTTATGTTTGAGTCATTGGTGCTGGGTAGCAATTTAATAACTTCCGATGCTGACTCATTTGATTATGGGGTTCATGCCTCGGCGACTGGATATGAAACCCTCAAAATACACTGTTGAAAATATCATTCAGAGGAAAATGAGAGCGATGAATACAAAGCTTGTGTGCAATGAAATACATATTAGGAGGTGGATGGTGAAAGTTTAAACACTTGCTAGAGCTTATAGAATTACATTCCAATGAGCATTTATAGACAGCCTAAAGACCACTTGAGTGTGAATACAGACAAATCATTTTCTAGTAGAGGAAGTGTGCAAAGAGAGGTATCCGTCTGGTTTCTTACTGCTACAAGAGAAAACGGGTGTTGAATGAATAAATGATGGAGCGATTGGCTAGGTAGAGAGAGGTAGACATGCACTCTCTTTCCCCCCAAACCTCCCATTGACAGAGTAGTCACCACAGAGGTCCTGTTCACCTCTCTACAGGGGTGCAGTGTGTAGGACAGGGGGCAGTAAATATTGATGAGAGACAGCTGTCTGCTCACAGAACAGGGAGGTACCTGGGGGAGTGAAATAGTGGAGAAAGAACTTAAATAAATACATTTCCAGACCTTTCACACCGAAATAGACACACACAGAAATGTAATACTAAGTCAAGACATTTTGCAGGAGGATGCAAATTCAACTTTTTTAGGGGGGGGGGCTAACTTAATAGTACAGTTGCTGTGTTACTGAAACAAACTCAAGATGAAAAGCCTGGAATAACATACATTACAGCCATTTGTGTAGTCCATGTCAAGTACTAAGAAAAAAATCTATGCGTGTTGCCTTTGTATGTTGTATCTCATATGTTATGACTGGTGAACAAGTGTTCCCAGGCCCCTCCAACAAAGGCTGGCAGGATCGATGCCAGTTCCAGGTGAATGAAGGCTATTAGTCCTGCCTAGGCTTTCATTTAGGCTAGATACAGTACATAGAGTCTTTGAGGTGCTGGTGAAGCAACTACACATCCACACACCATGTCCTATTTTAGTTAGTGTGCTCCTCCTGCATGGAATTCTCTCTGGAAAGCTGAGTATTTATCAAATCAAATCAAATTGTATTGGTCACATACACATGGTTAGCAGATGTTACTGCACGTGTAGTGAAATGCTTGTGCTTCTAGTTCTGACAGTGCAGCAATATCTAACATGTAGTCTAACAATTCCACAACAACTACCTAATACACATAAATCTAATTTAGGTTGTGCTTTTGATTTATTTATCTATTTCAATGGAGGCCAGTTACAATGGGAGAGGAGAAGAGAGGATTGTGGTGGAGAGGGTTGATAGTGATCTTCTGTCACAGATACAGAGTAATATTTTACGGTCATGAGAGGGCATGTGTCTGTGTGTGTGTTTCAGAGACGGGAAAGAAACAGAGAGTAAAAGAAAGAGAGATAAAAGAAAGAGAGAGAGAGAAAGATTGTCTTCAGTACCACAGTAGCCTAAGTACTGACAAGAGAGGAAATGTTTCTCTATGTTTAAATGCTATTGAGAAAGAGAGAAAATGTTTCTCTATGTTTAAATGCTATTGAGAAAGAGAGAAAATGTTTCTCTGTTTAAATGCTATTGAGAAAGAGAGAAAATGTGTCTCTATGTTTAAATGCTATTGAGAAAGAGAGAAAATGTTTCTCTATGTTTAAATGCTATTGAGAAAGAGAGGAAGGATGTGTGTGAGCACTTGTGTGCATGTGTCTCTACGTATTAATTTTAGTGATTGTCTCCGATCCCTTCATTTAAATTTGACTAATTGGTTCTATGTGATAATGTCAGTGTCACGTTCTGACCTTAGTTTCTTTTTTATGTCTTTGTGTTAGGTTGGTCAGGGCGTGAGTTGGGGTGGGCAGTCTATGTTCTTTTTTCTAGGTTGTTTGTTTTCTATGTGTTTTGCATGGTGTGGTTCCCAATCAGAGGCAGCTGTTTATCGTGGTCTCTGATTGGGAGCCATATTTAGGTAGCCTGTTTTCCATTGTGTGTTGTGGGTGGTTGTTTCCTGTTTCAGTGTTTGCACCATACGGGACTGTTTCGGTTGTTTGTTCGTGTTTAGTTACTTTTGTTCTGTGTTCATTTTGATTTATTAAAAATCTATTATGGACACTTACCACGCTGCACATTGGTCCGATCCTTGCTACTCCTCCTCAGACGAAGAGGAAATTCATTACAGAAACACCCACCAGAAAAGGACCAAGCAGCGTGGTAACCAGGAGCAGAGTGTTCTGGACTCCTGGACATGGGAGGACATTTTGGACGGCAAAGGACCCTGGGCACAGCCGGGGGAGTATCGCTGTCCGAAAGAGGAGCTGGAGGCAGCTAGAGCGGAGCGGCGCCACTACGAGGAATTGGCGTGAGGTAACGGGCACGAGAGGCAGCCCCAGAATTGTTTTGGGAGGAGGCACACGGGTAGATTGGCGGACTCAGGTAGGAGACCTGAGCCAACTCCCCGTGCTTACCGTGGCGAGAGAGTGACTGGGCAGGCACCGTGTTATGCGGAGAAGCGTAAGGTGTCCCCAGTGCGCACGCATAGCCCGGTGCGCTACATCAAAGCTCCTCGTATCGGCCGGGCTAGAGTGGGCATCGAGCCAGGAGGGATGATGCCGGCTCAGCGCATCTGGTCTCCAGTGCGTCTCCTCGGCCCGGGGTATACTGCACCAGCCCTATGCACGGTGTCTCCAGTTCGCCAACACAGCCCAGTGCGGCCTGTTCCAACTCCCCGCACTTGTTGGGCTACAGGGGGGATCCAGCCAGGATGAGTGGTGCTAGCTCCGCGCTCGAGACTGCCAGTGCGCCTCCACGGTCCAGTGTATCCGGTGCCTCGGCCAAGGACAAGGCCTACTGCATGTCTCCCCAGCCTGGTGAGTTCTGTGTCTGTGCTAAGCACTAACCCTCCTGCATGTCTCCCCAGCCTGGTGCGTCCTGTGCCTTCTCCCAGAGCCAGGCCTTCTGTGTGTCTCTCCAATCCAGTGATAATCCATGGCAAGAAGCCTCCAGTGATGATCCATGGCACGAAGCCTCCAGTGATGATCCATGGCACGAAGCCTCCAGTGATGATCCATGGCACGAAGCCTCCAGTGATGATCCATGGCACGAAGCCTCCAGTGATGATCCATGGCAAGAAGCCTCCAGTGATGATCCATGGCAAGAAGCCTCCGGTGAGGATCCATGGCACGAAGCCTCCGGTGAGGATCCATGGCATGAGGCTTCCAACGAAGGACGTCAGTCCGGAGCCTCCAGCGACGCCCTCTAGTCCGGAGCCTCCGGCGTAGCCCTCTAGTCCGGAGCCTCCCTCCTGTCCGGAGCAGCCGGAGTCTCCCTCCTGTCCGGGGCAGGTGGAGCCGCCCTTCAGTCAGGAGCTGCCGGAGTCTCCCGCCTGTCCGGCGCTGCCGGAGTCTCCCATCTATTCGGGGCCCGCTGCAAGGGTCCCCAGTCCAAGGTCGGCGGCGAGAGTCGCCGCTCCAAAGGCGCCACTTAAGCGGGCAAAGACTATGGTGGGGTTCACGTCCCGCGCCAGAGCCGCCACCGCGGACAGACGCCCACCCAGACCCTCCCCTATAGGTTCAGATTTTGCGGCCGGAGTCCGCACCTTTGGGGGGGGGGGGTACTGTCACGTTCTGACCTTAGTTTATTTTTTATGTCTTTGTGTTAGGTTGGTCAGGGCGTGAGTTGGGGTGGGCAGTCTATGTTCTTTTTTCTAGGTTGTTTGTTTTCTATGTGTTTGGCCTGGTGTGGTTCCCAATCAGAGTTAGCTGTTTATCGTTGTCTCTGATTGGGAGCCATATTTAGGTAGCCTGTTTTCCATTGTGTGTTGTGGGTGGTTGTTTCCTGTTTCAGTGTTTGCACCATACGGGACTGTTTCGGTTGTTTGTTCGTGTTTTGTTATTTTTGTTCTGTGTTCATTTTGATTTATTAAAAATCTATTATGGACACTTACCACGCTGCACATTGGTCCGATCCTTGCTACTCCTCAGACGAAGAGGAAATTCGTTACAGTCAGCTACAACAAAAGTAATACATGTTTCGTAGATTTAATTCTGTGGATAACTTTTATTTTGGCCACCTTTCCCTTTTAAAGCCTTAACTCTCTGTCTGATTTTGAGTAATCTAAACATTACCCCAAAACTTTACTGCACAGCGTAAGCCTGTGTCAAATCCAATACATTTTTGGGCACTATTTCCCTTTATCATCACTTTAATGTGCTGGTGAATTACATTGGCCTCAGCATTTTCAGCTCAACACAAGTTCATACAGAGTTATCTGACCTGGAGGTTAAGCATACTAGTATCTAAACATGCACATCGGCAGGAGGCAGGGTGAGTTCAGGACCATGGACAGAGTGCAGACTTTAGTTATGCGAGTGAGTACATTAGCTCACTGTAATTATTTGATAGCAGAGTTAGCCCATGGTTCTCTCTTAACTACATCATGACTTTGGGCATTCTTTATATTGTGCTCTGTAGACTTTTTATAGGGTAGGGCAAAGCCTGAAAATCACATCCTCCAACTCTGAACCAAAGACACCATATAGCAAGCCTCATGATAATATCTTCAGCCTGGCTGGCTATGTGTTTATCTGTCTGTTGTGCTGCGTCCACCATGTGTGAACGGCATCCCCCACACAAGGGGTGGGGTGAGGGTTAAGTCTAATGCATTTGCATTGCAAATAAGTCGAGCAGCGGCAAGGTAATGCCATTTGAGACTAATTAATAGAAAACATGCAGATGTGTGGTGGGGTAGGATTTGTGTTTGTTACCTAGCTCCACTTCATGCTCTCTTTGCCTAATCGAGCACATAATGACAAATTGATCTCGAAAAAAGAGAGGGAAACATGGGTTGGAATTATTTTGGGCCGCTAGTTCGAGTATGACAGAGGTGTAATGATTTTATCATAAGGATTACAATTGGGAGCAGTGGCTCAATCTGGATTCATTGTATTGTTACTTTCATGTAAGGTTTTGAATGGAAATCAGTAGCATCTGTACCATCACTCAACTAAGCTATGCCCACCAGCCTCAACTGTTTTCTCTTCAAACTTTTGAAAGTAAACCATGTGTCGGATCTACTGTTGAACCTTCCAGGTATACTTGAAAATGTAAAAAGCCCAAACATATGGCCTACAGTCGGAATGGCAAAACATATGCCTGCATTGTGTGAGTGGGTAAATAAATGCATGGTGTTGGCTTTGTGTGTTAGTCAAGCCGTGAACCTGCAGTTGTGTGCCCCCCTCCAGTAATACACTGGGCCAACCAGCAGGCAGCATCAATATCCGTATTGCTAGGGATATGCCACTGCCCTAGTTGTGAATAAACAGACTCCCCATCCTTCAGAACCAGCCGTTGCTCCTGGAGGCTTATCCTCATGGAGGAACAGCTGTGTACCCAAAAAGAGTTGAAATTGAGCTTTAAGAAAGGGAAGAAAGCAATTCACGTTGGCACCATCTCTGGGAAATCTAGAGAAGTTGGCTGATTGTTCAAAAACGCCATCTGCTCCTCTCTTTGAACTTCCGATCAAAAGCTGTCAGCAAACTACACTGTCTTCCTCTTTTTTTAGCCATGCTGTTGTTGTCACCACCACTGCCATCATCACCAGCGCTGCTATTCCCAGCTCCCCTCCCACCATCTCCATTTCACTCTCACGATGAATCTGACTTAGCGGCCCTGCATTTTGATGGGCCTGTTACATGAAGCCTCAAATGAGCTCACTCCCACTCATGCATTTATACATCAAAGTGACAAACAGACTTCTTTATTAAGTGGCTGTGTCTGTCTGCATGAGGGTCAGGGGGCGGCAAATTGGCATCCAGAGATCCCATCCCAGAGTCCCTCTCATCGGGCGTTTTGGCGGCCGTCACTCCCTTCCCCCTGTTCTCCAAGGACAGAGCTATCCAAGCAGAAGAGCCAAGTCGCTCGTCTTATTCACTTACAAAAGACATAATGGCATTATGCCTCAACGTCTCATAAGCGAGAGACACTCGGGTGCTTCTCTCATTCAGGGAGGGTCACAGGATGATTGACTTGAAAGAACTCCCAATCAGTAATAAAATAGACAGCATTGGGCCAAGATGCCCTCAGACCTCACTAGCAGCTGAACATTTTTAGTTTGGTATTAGAGTCCAAGCATGCTATAAGGATAATGTTGGCAAGGTAGTAGGCCCATGGAAAAGCTCCCACCACAAAGCAAAAGTAGCAGGGTAGACTGCCACCACCTCTACATCTGCCATTCTGCCTCTCTGCAGTTCCCTCTGCCTGCCTCTTTGTCCACCCAATTAGCTGGTCTTCCAGGATCCAGCATGTTGTTCCTACCTTCATTGGCCTGCAGGAGACCTGGCACGGGTGTGTGGGTTGTTGTGTGTTTGTAAGGGGGCATAGTGTCCCAAAAAGTCAAGGGAGCAGATGAGGGGTAAGCATGGCACCTGGACCACCCTCCCTCTGGGGTGCGGTGGCAGCTGAGCTTGCCTAGAGCAGCTGCACAGTGTATTTCCCCTCCATGCCCCCCCCCACACACACACACACACACACACACACACACACACACACACACACACACACACACACACACACACACACACACACACACACACACACACACACACACACACACACACAGAGGGATGTATGCACACTTGCGCGCATGAACACACACACACACACACACACAGAAACACACACACACACACACATGCATCCAGGTCCCCATCCAGGTCCTGTGTGGCTCAGTTGGTAGAGCATGACGCTTGCAATGTCAGGGTCGTGGGTTTGATTCCAATGGGGGACCAGTAAGGAAAATGTAGGCTAAGAGTGTCTACTAAATGACTGAAATGTAATCTTCTTCTTACAACACTGGGTGGATTGGGCTGAGCAACAGCAACCTAAGTGTTCCCTCTGCTAGTGGCTGTGCCCACAGCCCACGACCCTGTAACTGCTGAATCCAAACAACTGGGGCCCTGGACGTTACATTAGTGTAATAGCACATGGAGACAGGACACCATCCAAATAGATGTTTGCTGCACCTGCACCAAACTCACTCTAACCCCTGGGATCTCCCTATTTCGCTCCATGATAAATCAGCTGCCATTTATGCTACTTTGCTGATGTGCCTAAGGCTCTCCAAATTACATAACGACAGATGTGTAATTATTCTACTTTCTCAAAGTTTAATGCTAGGGAGGTCTAAGGTCTGGAGAGTCTTTGGACCTTTCCAGTTTGAAATAATGATGTTGTAGCATCTTGCTACACATATCTATCATTCCTCATTCATGTATTCGTCTGTAGGCTGTAGGGTCAAGCCAAACCTATCATTGGAAACAACATCCTGCCGTGGCAACTGCAATCATCATTTTGCAGATAAAAAATAATAATAAAGTAGTCAAAAGTTGACTTTATGTATCGTGAATAATGGTGAGTGAGAAAGTTACACAAGGTCAAAGATCAGGTTAGCATGCTTTGGGGGTGTGTTCTTTGACCCTCTAACTTTCTCACTCATCATTATTCACAATTCATTCAGGATTATCTGTAGTCATGGTAGCATCCACATTAATGTAGAAGTGTTTAGAAACATATTCTATTCTTATTTACAATAAATCTGTCTCCAAAATGACACAATACCTTATATAACATTCATTTTCTATTGGGCACAACGTATGCTACAGTATGAACATGGGACCAAATACTAAACTCTTTAGGGGTGTCAATAAATTTGACCTCTACCTTTTTGAGAAAAAAAATATTCCTTGTTAAACAAAATCTCTTTCTCTGAGCAATTCTATGTATAAAATAATATAATTTCCCAATTTCATTGGCAAACAATAGAGCTCCGTATTTGAATTCTTTATTTTATACAGTCATTATTGCTCATCTTCATCAAGGGTGTCAATAATTTTTTAACCCACTGTATGTATGTATGATTAGTCATATAATTTATGGATATGCACTCAGAGAAAGCTTCCCTCTAGCTTCCATGCCAACCTCTTTCCCAGCAGAGTTAGATTTCATCAAGCAAAGTTGAATCAAGGACTTGATTGAATTAAAAGCAATCTACATAAGCTAGATATGGACACGGCCACACGGCTTGGACAGTTGCCACAGTAGACGTTAAAAGGCAGTAGTCCATTTGGAATGAAGCAGCGGACGTAGAGAATTGCAAGAGAGGCCATGCTCGTTGCTGCCGTGTTCCATTAGTGATATCAGACAACCTTTGAGTCGCCCCATGATGTTCAGAGATGGGGCTTATACTGAAAGACCATTGTTTTTTTATCACTCAGACTGCCAGTGTTTGATGAGGCTTTTTGTCCCTCCAAACCCTTTACATACTTTACTGGCTATACCAATGGCCCTTTCATCAATGCTGGACTTCATTGAAAAATAGCTTGCCTTATTTGAAATGTTTAATCTGAACATAAAGGAGGACCAAAGTGGAGGATTAACCATTTGCCTTCAGAGATGAAAAGCGATTAAAACGTATCTTCAAAAAGAATGCTATACCTTTGTCATTTAGATACATGTAATTGCTGTTTATTGGATTAACATAATCTATGTATTTGCTATTTTAAGAGCAGTTTTAATTGTGTCTCAGTGTTTATTCATTTTTTGTAATTATAATGGAGTGCTTAGCAGGCAAATCACTGTTTCTATTAATCCTTATTTTCAAATCGCCAATTACTGAAAAACTCATTATCAAGAGTTGCACTATTTGCTTTGATTTCCTGTGTTTTTCTGCTCTTTAATGTCTAATGAAGAAGAAAAAAAGTATAGGTAGTGTATTTTAATACCTGTGAAAATATATCACAACACAAGTTACTGTAGGGGAAATATGCTGGTCTATGTTAAATTAAAATGGCAAGCAAGTTTCTGCAACCGGCCTAGATTACTGTAAGGCTGTTACGGGGGTCTTTTCTAATTGGTTGTCTGTCTCTGGTGTGTGTCCATTCAGATTTACCACTTGTCAATCTGTCAGTGGAGCCTCAGCCCATTCTGGAAGGAAACCTGGTCAAGTTCCACTGCTCAGCCAAGGCTAACCCACCCGTCACACTGTACAGGTGAGATGACCTACAGTTGAAGTTGGAAGTTTACATACACCTTAGCCAAATACATTTAAACTCAGTTTTTCACAATTCATGAAATGTTTTGGCCGGGTATGGTTCTCAATCAGGGACAGCTGTCTATCGTTGTCTCTGATTGAGAACCATACTTAGGTAGCTCTTTTTTCCACCTGTGTTTGTGGGAAGTTAACTTTGTTTAGGGCACATAGCCTTTGAGCTTCACGGTTTGTTTTGGTATTGTTTATTGTTTTGTTGGCGACATCTACTATTAAAAGTATGTACGCTCACCACGCTGCACCTTGGTCCTCTTTTTCCAACGGCCGTGACAGAACTTCCCACCAACAAAGGACCAAGCAGCGTGGCCAGGAGAGGCAGCCCCAAACATTTTTTGGGGGGGGCACACGCGACGGTCGGTGGAGCCGAGGATGGAACCAGAGCCAGTCAGGGTGAACATGGAGGGGAGCGAAGGTAGTGAAGCAGAGACAGTGAAGGAGTTGATGGGGAGATTGGAGGAGAGAGCTTTGAGAGAGCTGCTGTGTTGGTGCATGAGGCACGACATTCGCCCTACGGAGCGTGTCCTCGGTTTGATGTCACCTGAGTCAGCTCTCCATACTCGTCCTGAGGTGCGTGCTAGCCGTCTGGTGAAGACTGTGCCAGCCCCACACACTAAGCCTCCTGTGCGCCTCCCCAGCCCTGCACGTCTTGTGCCAGCTTGGCGCTCCAGACCTCCAGTGCGCCTCCACAGCCCGGTGAGTCCTGCGCTGGCTCTACGCACGGTTTCCCCAGTTTGCCAGGAGAACCCAGTGCGGCCTGTTCCAGCTCCCCGCACGTGCCGGGCTAAAGTGGGCATGCAGCCAAGAGGAGCTGTCACGATCGTCGTAACGTGAAAGAGAAGAGGACCAAGGCGCAGCGTGAAGTAAATGCATAATCTATTTATTTAAGCGACGTACTGAAGAACACTGAACCAAAACAACAAACCGACGACCGTGAAGCTATACAAAACAAATAAGTGCAGACACTGGCAACTTACACATAGACAATCACCCACAACCTACCTAATGACTATGGCTGCCTAAATATGGCTCCCAATCAGAGACAACGATAGACAGCTGTCTCTAATTGAGAACCAATCTAGGCAACCATAGACTTACATAAACACCTACAATGAACACAACCCCATGAACTCTACAAACACCCCCTAGACAATAAAAACACCCTAGACAAGACAAAAACACACAAACATCCCCCATGTCACACCCTGACCTAACTAAAATAATAAAGAAAACAAAGATAACTAAGGCCAGGGCGTGACAGGAGCGGTGCAAGTGCTAAGCACCAGAGCTCCAGTGCTCCCCTACAGCCCGGTTCGACCTGTGCCTGCGCTCTGGAGGTGCCAGGCTAGAGTGGGCATTCAGCCTGGAGGAGTGGTGCCAAGGCTACGCACCAGATCTCCAGTGCTCCCCCACAGCCTGGTTCATCCTGTGCCTCCTCCAAGGACCAGGCCTCCAGTAAGTCTCCCCAGCCTGGTTCATCCTGTGCCTCCTCCACAGACCAGGCCTCCAGCAGGTCTCCCCAGGCTGGTGAGTCCGGTGCCTGCTCCACGGGCCAGTCCGGAGTCTCCAGCGACGGTCCCCAGTCCGGAGCCTCCAGCGACGGTCTCCAGTCCGGAGCCTCCAGCGACGGCCTCCAGTCCGGAGCCCGCAACGAGGGTTCCCAGTTCGGGGCCCGCAACGAGGGTTCCCAGTTCGGGGCCCGCAACGAGGGTGTCCAGTCCGCAACGAGGGTGTCCAGTCCGGGGCCCGCAACGAGGGTGCCCAGTCCGGGGCTCGCAACGAGGGTGCCCAGTCCGGGGCCCGCAACGAGGGTCCCCAGTCCGGGGCCCGCAACGAGGGTCCCCGCACCAGAGGTGCCACCAAAGTGGGGTGAGCCTGCGGTGGAGCGGGGTCTGCGTCCCGCACCTGAGCCGGCGCCGCGGATAGATGCCCACCCAGACCCTCCCCTATAGGTTTAGGTTTTGCGGCCGGAGTCCGCACCTTTTACTGTCACGCCCTGATCTTAGAGATCCTTTTTTATGTCTCTATTTTGGTTTGGTCAGGGCGTGAGTTGGGGTTGAGCATTCTATGTTTTGTGTTTCTATGATTTTCTATTTCTATGTTTTGGCCGGGTATGGTTCTCAATCAGGGACAGCTGTCTATCGTTGTCTCTGATTGAGAACCATACTTAGGTAGCTCTTTTTTCCACCTGTGTTTACGGGAAGTTAACTTTGTTTAGGGCACATAGCCCTTTGTTTAGGGCACACAGCGTGGTATTGTTTGTTTTGTTGGCGACATCTACTATTAAAGTATGTACCCTCACCACGCTGCACCTTGGTCCTCTTTTTCCAATGGCTGTGACAGTCAGAATATTAGTAGTAGAGAGAATGATTTATTTCAGCTTTAATTTCTTTCATCACATTCCCAGTGGGTCAGAAGTTTACATACACTCAATTAGAATTTGGTAGAATTGCCTTTAAATTGTTTAACTTGGGACAAACGTTTCGGGTAGCCTTCCACAAGCTTCCCACAATAATTTGGGTGAATTTTGGCCCATTCCTCCTGACAGAGCTGGTGTAACTGAGTCAGGTTTGTAGGCATCCTTGCTTTTTCAGTTCTGCCCACATATTTTCTATAGGATTGAGGTCAGGGCTTTGTGATGGCCACTGCAATACCTTGACTTTGTTGTCCTTAAGCCATTTTGCCACAACTTTGGAAGTGTGATTGTGTTCTTCGGCTTGCAAGCCTCCCCATTTTTCCTCCAAACATAATAATGGTCATTATGGCCAAACAGTTCTATGTTTGTTTCATCAGACCAGAGGACATTGCTCCAAAAAGTACGATCTTTGTCCCCATGTGCAGTTGCAAACCGTAGTCTGGCTTTTTTATGGCGGTTTTGGAGCAGTGGCTTCTTCCTTGCTGAGCGGCCTATGTCGATATAGGACTTGTTAAACTGTGGATATAGATACTTTTGTACCTGTTTCCTCCAGCATCTTCACAAGGTCCTTTGCTGTTGTTCTGGGATTGATTTGCACTTTTCGCACCAAAGTACGTTCATCTCAAGTAGACAGAAAGCGTCTCCTTCCTGAGCGGTATGACGGCTGCGTGGTCCCATGGTGTTTATACTTGCCTACTATTGTTTGTACAGATGAACGTGGTACCTTCAGGTGTACGGAAATTGCTCCCAAGGTTGAATCAGAAGCTTCTAAAGCCAAGACATTGTTTTCTGGAATTTTGAAAGCTGTCAAGGCACAGTCAATTTAGTGTATGTAAACTTCTGACCCACTGGAATTGTGATACAGTGAGTTATAAGTGTAATAATCTGTCTGTAAACAATTGTTGGAAAATTACTTGTGTCATGCGCAAAGTAGATCTCCTAACCGACTTGCCAAAACTATAGTTTGTTAACAAGACATTTGTGGAGTGGTTGTAAAACAAGTTTTAATGACTCCAACCTAAGTGTATGTAAACTTCCGACTTCAACTCTTCTTATACTGTACATGCACAACTATTATCTGTCTGTCTGTCTCCACCCTCTCTCATGAGTGTCTATATCAGATTATTTTCACTCTGAACTTGGTTCCTTGAGAAGACTTTGAACATGCTGTCTGGAAATTTACTCTAAACTCCATTAGTAGTCTCTAAATGAGAAATGTATCATAGCAAATTATTTGTGGGGCAGACATCCTGCATTATGCAATGACCCGAAATGAGAAAGAAAAACACTGAAACAAACTTCATATGATATACAAAGGTCCTCTCTGATAGATGTTGCTTATAGCAACACCTCAGTGTTGATGGTATTAACCACTGTCAGAGAATTCTTATGATGCCATGACACTATTAAACCTCTCGTCGATTTGGAACATATTCACAGAGAGCTATACCGAGGAAAATGTAATGACAAATGTCTGTTGAAATGACTTCCCAGTCATGTACTTAGAGGCTAATGAATGCATTGACTTGCATGGCTTTTGTTTTGAGGTAATGTTGTCTATATACCCTGAAAATAGATACACTACGGTGAGTGGGAGAACAGCTGGTATTGTGTTGTAGCTGATGAGGTTGTCAAGGTTACACGGTCTCATGTTAAAAGGGCGACATGTGAGTCAAAGTACTGAAGGTGTGCTAGTGGACATTTGTGTGGAAGGAGTGGGTTGATCTTCTGAACCTACGCTGAACCCATGTCTTATTCTTTTTCGCAATCCTTTTTGGATTCTGCCTGTCAACTGCAAGCACACATTGAGAGACTTGATTTGGAGCACTGAGTTTTTCAATTCTCACAAGAAACATGAAATAGAAGTTATTTACTCTCATGAAATCTCACTTAGTCCTTGAAGAGGTGTAATGCCAAGGTGATTTGTCAAGACATGCTTTTCTGTGTGGGTTTTAAAACCAAGGGAAGAATAAGTGGAACAAAATCAATAGCGAAGGGAATTACCTGGCCGACACTGAGTCTGAAGCTGTATTGGGAAATGAAATGGATCTACAACACACTCACAGGTGGCAAAACAGAGACATTCATTTGATGGATTCTGGCCTTTAAAAAAACAGATATCAAAGCAAACAAGACTTGTGTTTGACTGTACAGCTATACACAAATGCAGGTCTTCTGCTACCATCACTGTGGAAATCAGTCTATTGTAGTGGGACCCAGATCAATGTTCCGCTGACATGTCTACATTGAGATGACTTTTCCTTTGGCATGGGAAACCATGGGAGAATGGATTGAAAGAAGGAGAGGGGTAGAACTTCAGGCTGAAATAGGCACTCTCTAGAAGGGTTTCACTAGTGTTAGGATCCAATACCACTTTGAGTTGAGTCATTTGCATCTGAACACACACTTCACTTCTGTTCACAGGACTGTGAAATATATAACCTTTTTCTAATATGCAACAGTGCAGATTCATTTCTGATTCATTTTAGCACATGTTCTCATAAAGAACAATATATTATTTTATCTCTACTCTGCCTCAGTCCACATGGGGGAGTGTTGGACTGTTTCGGTCTCCCAGGGAGAGCTCTCCATTGGGGAGTTGACTGAGGAGAACCCCCCTTGTCCCCCAGAGAGAGTTACAGCAGTGCAGAGCAGGGAGCTAGCGGTGTGGTGTGGCCGTTAGTCAGCTCTAATACACCCTGTCTCTGGAGATCAGATATGGAACAAGGACAGGGCAGGCCTTAGAGTGATGGCCTCTCTGCCAATCTCCCCAGCCCGCCACTCTGCCATCCCATTCTCCACTTCAATAAGCACTTTCACACAGACAGAGCCAAGGTAGCAGAGGAGGAGTCAATGACATGGTGATTTCTATTCTCTATGATCTGCTGTGATTGGCCGGTCTAGGAATCTTGCTTACAAAAGCGAATGGAATGCACTATCCCTGAGACAGATATCTCTCAGGCAGAGCCAGAACTCTAACTCCTGGGGGGAGAACATGTGTCTCAGGGATAGTGCTGAGTAGAGTATAGGGAGTGACTAACGTAGCAGGCATAGAAAGACGCCTGAGCGGAGTTCCCATTTATATTTTTCAGGGAAATGGAAGTTAGGTTTAACCTGTCTGGCTCTGGCGTTCCGCTAGCGGAACTCCTTCCACATTCCACTGAAAAGGCAGAGCGCAAAATTCAAAAGATATTTTTTAGAAATATTTAACTTTCACACATTAACAAGTCCAATACAGCAAATGAAAGATACACATCTTGTGAATCCAGTCAACATGTCCGATTTTTAAAATGTTTTACAGCGAAAACACCACATATATTTATGTTAGCTCACCACCAAATACAAAAAAGGACAGACATTTTTCACAGCACAGGTAGCATGCACAAAGCCAACCTAACTAACCAAGAACCAACCAAACTAACCAAGAAACAACTTCATCAGATGACAGTCTTATAACATGTTATACAATAAATCTATGTTTTGTTCGAAAAATGTGCATATTTGAGGTATAAATCAGTTTTACATTGCAGCTACCATCACAGCTACCGTCAGAAATAGAACCGAAGCAGCCAGAGTAATTACAGACACCAACGTCAAATACCTAAATACTCATCATAAAACATTTCTGAAAAATCGATGGTGTACAGCAAATTAACCTGTTTGGGCTGCAGGGGGAGTATTGAGTAGCCAGATAAAAGGTGCCCATTTCAAACGGCCTCGTACTCAATTCTTGCTCGTACAATATGCATATTATTATTACTATTGGATAGAAAACACTCTCTAGTTTCTAAAACCGTTTGAATTATATCTGTGAGTGAAACAGAATTCATTCTGCAGCAAACTTCCTGACAGGAAGTGGAAAGTCTGAAATTGAGGCTCTGTTCCAGGGGCTGCCTATTAAAGCCCTTGTCATTTATTAGTTTAGATGCACTTCATACGTCTTCCACTAGATGTCGACAAGGAGTGAGAGAAGAAATGGACTGTGTAACTTGATCTGGACTCGAATTACAGCTCATGGAATGACGTGTCCTTCATTTCCTGTTTTCAGGAAGGCGCGAAGAGATACATGGATTTGCCTTCTGTTTAGCTTCCGTTATAGGCGACTAATATCTCCGGCTTTGATTTTTTGATACATGTGACCATATCATCGTAAAGTATGTTTTTTCAATATAGTTTCATCAGATTATTGAAATTTTTTCGGGAGTTTTGCCGTATTCCGTTCTCTTCCGTTTGTTGACATGGAGAGCGTCGTGCCACCTGGCTAGTGTGCTTGCTGAATCGAGAGGGATAATGGACGTTCTAAATCCAAACAACGATTGTTCTTGACAAAGGACACCTTGTCCAACATTCTGATGAAAGATCAGCAAAAGTAAGAAACATTTTATGATGCTATTTCATATATCTGTCGTACATGTGAACTAGTCGCCGACGCCCAACGTTTGGGTACTCTAGCTATACCGAAGCTGCATATCGTAATGAAGTTATTTTTAGAATTCTAACACTGCGATTTCATTAAGAACTAATGGATCTATCATTTCCTATACAACATGTATTTTTTAGTTATGTTTATGAATAGCTATTTGGTCAGAATATGTGTGTCATAAAAAGTGTCAGAAAAATATCCGGATGTTGTGGGAAAAAGGAGCTAAGTTAGCACAATGTGTAACCACTGATTTCAGCTCTAAATATGCAAATTTTCGAACAAAACATAAGTGTATGTATAACCTGATGTTATAGGACTGTCATCTGATGAAGAATATCAAGGTTAGTCAAAAAATATATATATTTTACTGGTTTGTTACGATCGCTAACTTTTGCTACGCTAACTTTTCGCTAACTTTTGGCTTGTCTTTCTGGCTATTGTGGTAAGCTAATATAACGCTATATTGTGTTTTCGCTGTAAAACACTTAATAAATCGGAAATATTGGCTGGAATCACAAGATGCCTGTCTTTCATTTGCTGTACACTATGTATTTTTCAGAAATGTTTTATGATGAGTAATTAGGTATTTGACGTTGGTGTCTGTAATTATTCTGTCTGCTTTCGGTGCAATTTCTGATTGTAGCTGCAATGTAAACTATGATTTATACCTGAAATATGCAAATTTTTCGAACAAAACATAGATTTATTGAATAACATGTTATAAGACTGTCATCTGATGAAGTTGTTTGTTGGTTAGTTTGGTTGGTTCTTGGTTAGTTAGGTTGGCTTTGTGCATGCTACCTGTGCTGTGAAAAATGTCTGTCCTTTTTTGTATTTGGTGGTGAGCTAACATAAATATACGTGGTGTTTTCGCTGTAAAACATTTTAAAAATCGGACATGTTGGCTGGATTCACAAGATGTGTACCTTTCATATGCTGTATTGGACTTAAAAAAAATATCTTTAGAATTTCGCGCCCTGCACTTGAGCTGGCTGTTGTCATAAGTGTACCGACGCCGGGCTGCAGCCATAAGAAGTTAAAGACAAACATCTTGTGAATCCAGCCAATATTTCAGATTTTTTAAGTGTTTTACAGTGAAAACACAATATAGCATTATATTAGCTTACTACAATAGCCTACCACACTACCGCAGTCATTCATCAAGGCACGTTAGCGATAGCAATAGGCACGTTAGCGATAGGGAATAAACCAGCAAAATATATTAATTTTCACTAACCTTCATAAACCTTCATCAGATGACAGTCCTATAACATCAGGTTATACATACACTTATGTTTTGTTCGAAAATGTGCATATTTAGAGCTGAAATCAGTGGTTATACATTGTGCTAACGTAGCATATTTTTCCCAGAATGTGCGGATATTTTTATGACACTCCAACTATTCTGACCAAATAACTATTCATAAACGTTACTAGAAAATACATGTTGTATAGGAAATGATAGCTACACTAGTTCTTAATGCAATCGCCGTGTTAGAATTCTAAAAATAACTTCATTACGACATCCAGCTTAGGTATAGCGAGAGAGTGCCCAAACTCTGGGCGCAAACGACTATTTCACATGTTCGACAGATATATGAAATAGCATCATAAAATGGGTCCTACTTTTGATGATCTTTCATCAGAATGTTGTACAAGGGGTCCTTTGTCGGGAACAATCGTTGTTTGGATTTAGAATGTCCTCTTCTCCAGTCAATTAGCACGGAAAGCTAGCAAAGTGGCGCTAAGCTCTCCTTCCTGAACAAAGGCACACAACGCAACACGCCTAACGTCCCGAATAAATTTCAATAATCTAATAAAACTATATTGAAAAAACATACTTTACGATGATATTGTCACATGTATCAAATAAAATCAAAGCCGGAGATATTAGTCGTCCATAACGACAGCTTATCAGAAGGCAAATCAAGGTCCCTTCACGCGCTCTCCAGAAAACAGGAAACTGGTGACACGTCATGCCGAGAGCTATTATTCGACCCCAGATCAAGTTACACACTCCATTTCTTCTCTCACTGCTTGTCGACATCTAGTGGAAGACGTATGAAGTGCATGTATTCTAATAAATATCAAGGACATTAATAGGCAGGCCCTAGAACAGTGCATCGATTTCAGATTTTCCACTTCCTGTCAGGAAGTTTGCTGCAAAAGGAGTTCTGTTTTACTCACAGATATAATTCAAACGGTTTTAGAAACTAGAGAGTGTTTTCTATCCAATAGTAATAATAATATGCATATTGTACGAGCAAGAATTGAGTACGAGGCCGTTTAAATTGGGCACAATTTTCCCCCAAAGTGAAAACAGCGCCCTCTGTCCTCAATACTGTATCTCTGAAAACCGGATGTTAATGTTTTCTGGCGACTCTGCATATTCTAGATATGGAGGGAAGTACTGTTGGAAGTAAGTTTGTGCTTTGATCTGAGTGTGTTGGTGTGAATAGAGGAATCGTAAAACAATAGAGCTGTTATGGAATCTTCATTACCTAATGGAAGCAGGAGGGGCAACCACAATACATCATATTCAACGCCATGGTGATAAATATACAAAGCTTTTTTTTCACTACTCAAAGCAGAGGAGCTCCAGAGAGGGACATGACAGAAGAGGAGTTTCAGGTCCCTCGTCTGCGCATTCTACCACGCGACAACAAACACATCCCTCTCCACACCCAGCAAACACCATCACCAATTCTCTCCCCAGTTTAACAATTATGATGTTGTTGCTAGTTTCTAGATTTTTTTGTCAGTTCTATCATCTACCTTTTCCTCGTCTGTGTCTCTGAGGTGGCTAATGAAGAAGTTTTACATCAGGGCATTTTCCGTCACGTTGTCTGTGGGCACCGCCACTGTTTGTTTTCCCCTGTGACTGGCTTTGTGCCACCCAGTGCATCCAGTCGACGAGGAGGACAGCGAGAGAGAAAAAAACAACAAAGCAACAGGCAAAGCAAATTAAATCCATCTTGTCTGCACTACTGGCATAAACACTTTGGCTGTACACAATATCTTGACTGGTGCCATGCCACTAATGCCAGTAATGTTTTAAAAATATATATACAGTACCAGTCAAAAGATTGGATACTGTAACGATCGTCTTGAGGACAATGAGTGGACCAAGGCGCAGCGGGTGATGAATACATAATGAATTTAATTATAATAACGAATACGAAAATACAAGACAAACTACAAAACAACAAACGACGACAACAGACCTGAACATGCGAACTAACATAAAACGAAGAACGCACGAACAGACTAAACAAAACGAAACAGTACCGTGTGGTGCACAAACACAGACACAGCAACAATCACCCACAAACAAACAGTGAGAACAGCCTACCTTAATATGGTTCTCAATCAGAGGAAACGTCAAACACCTGCCTGTAATTGAGAACCATATCAGGCAACACATTTAACCCAACATAGAAACACATAACATAGAATGCCCACCCCAACTCACGCCCTGACCAACTAAACACATACAAAAACAACAGAAAACAGGTCAGGAACGTGACAGATACACCAACTCATTCAAGAGTTTTTCTATATTTTTACTTTTTTCTACATTTTAGAATAATAGTGAAGACATTAAAACTATGAAATAACACATACGGAATCATGTAGTAAACAAAAAAGTGTTAAACAAATCAAAATATATTTTATATTCTTCAAAGTAGCCACCCTTTGCCTTGATGACAGCTTTGCACACTCTTGGCATTCTCTCAACCAGCTTCATCTGGAATGCTTTTCCAACAGTCTTGAATGAGTTTCCAAATATGCTGAGCACTTGTTGGATGCTTTTCCTTCACTCTGCGGTCCAACTCATACCAAACCATCTCAATTGGGTTGAGGTCAGGTGATTGTGGAGGCCAGGTCATCTGATGCAGCACTACATCACCATTATTCTTGGTCAAAAAGCCTTAAAAAAGCCTGGAGGTGTGTTGGGTCATTGTCCTGTTGAAAAACAAATGATATTCCCACTAAGCGCAAACCAGATGGGATGGTGTATCGCTGCAGAATGCTGTTGTAGCCATGCTGGTTAAGTGTGCCTTGAATTCAAAATATTTCATAGACAGTGTCACCAGCAAAGCAAACACACACCATCACACCTCCTCCTCCATGCTTCACGGTGGGAACCACACACGCGGAGATCATCCGTTCGCCTACTCAGCATCTCACAAAGACACGGCCGTTGGAACCATAAATCGCAAATTTGGACTCATCAGACCAAAGGACAGATTTTCATCAGTCTGATATCCATTGCTCGTGTTTCTTGGCCCAAGCAAGTCTCTTCTTCTTATTGGTGTCCTTTAGTATTGGTTTCTTTGTAGCAATTTGACCAAGAAGGCCTGATTCATGCAGTCTCCTCTGAACAGTTGATGTTGAGAAGTGTCTGTTACTTGAACCCTGTGGAGCATTTATTTGGGCTGCAATTTCTGAGTCTGGTAACTCTAACGAACTTATCCTCTGCAGCAGAGGTAACTCTAGGTCTACCTTTCCTGTAGCGGTCCTCATGAGAGGTAGTTTCATCATAGTGCTTGATGGTTTTTGTGACTGCACTTGAAAAAACTTCCAAAGTCCCTGAAATTTTCCGGATTAACTGACCTTCATGTCTTAAAGTAATGATGGACTGTTGTTTCTCTTTTCTTATTTGAGCTGTTCTTGCCATAATATGGATTTGGTATTTTACCAAACAGGGCAATCTTCTGTATACCACCCCTACCTTGTCACAACACAACAGATTAGCTCAAACGCATGAAGAAGGATTGAAATTCCACAAATTAACTTTTAAAGAGGCACACCTGTTAATTGAAATGCATTCCAGGTGACTATCTAATGAAGCTGGTTGATAGAATGCCAAGAGTGTGCCAAGCTGTCATCAAGGCAAAGGGTGGCTACTTTGAAGAATCTCAAATATAAAATATATTTAGATATTTTAACACTTTTTTGCTTACTGCATGATTCCATATGTGTTATTTAGTTTTGATGTCTTCACTATTATTCTACAATGTAGAAAATAGTCAAAATAAAGAAAAACCCTTGAATGAGTAGGCATGTCCAAACTTTTGACTGGTACTGTATATATATATTTTTACCTTCATTTAACTAGGCAAGTCAGTTAAGAACACATTCTTATTTACATGACAGCCTACCAAAAGGCAAAAAGCCTCCTGCAGGGACAGGGGCTGGGATAAAAAATTAAAATACAGGACAAAACACACATCACGACAAGAGACACCACAACACTACATAAAGAGAGATCTAAAACAACAACATAGCATGGCAGCAACACATGACAACACAGCATGGTAGCAACACAACATGACAACAACATGGTAGCAATACAACATGGCATCAGCACAACATGGCGGCAGCAGAACAATACATGTTATAACATTATTGGGCACCGACGTAAGGACAAAGGGCAAAAAGGTAGAGACAACAATACATCACGCGAGGCAGCCGCAACAGTGATGTTCTACCATGCTGTGATTTGATTGCCAGACAAACAGACGTCCTGGTTTTATTTGAATTGCAAGGCACCAAACTGACAGTCACATCATCTATGCTCATGTCCCCTAGCTCATGGCAGACAGTATATTGAAATGTCATTCACAATGTTTTGAAACTATAGACAATGTTTTTGTTCTCCCTTCTAATATTGGGCCTTTTGTCATATTATGTCAGACAAAGAGACATTTCTGTCTAATTTCATATACACATTTCATTCAAGAAACATCAGGGTGCGATTTGATCAAAGCATCGTTATGAAAGTCTCTACTTTCCATTGAAATAAGTATTTTGATATATTCAACATTATGAAATTTCAAATGAGCAACATAATCTGTGCCGTGGTGTACTTAACCATGCGGATAATACTAATAATTGATTTGACATGTTAATGACATAGATAACTGTTTAATTAGATTTAATTTACCATTGCTATCCCCTTAATCATATCAGTGAGAGAGAACAAGGCTGTTCTTTCCCTGATACACACTGATTTCAATGTTATTGCCACACGCACACACACACACACACACACACACACACACACACACACACACACACACACACACACACACACACACACACACACACACACACACACACACACACACACACACACACACACACACTCACACACACGTACACAAACACTCTGAGGCATACACCTGACTTGCACCTCATTGTGTGACCTAAATCCCTGAATAGGTCCTGGTGGTAAGTGAGCTGTTGAGTAAGTTCTCGCTGGCCACTCTGCCCTCCCAGAGGAGATACAGGTGTCTGATGGATGCAGAGCTGGCTATGTTTAGACTCTCTTGGATGGGGACCAGCAAACCAGCCGATCTCTCACACTCCCTGCTGACACTAGCATTCTGTCTCTGCTCTCTCTGCACTGTGGACCCCACAGCCCTGGCAGCCTCACACTCCCTGCAGGCACTAGCATTCTGTCTCTGCTCTCTCTGCACTGTGGACCTCACAGCCCTGGCAGCCTCACACTCCCTGCAGGTACTAGCATTCTGTCTCTGCTCTCTCTGCACTGTGGACCTCCCAGCCCTTGCAGCCTTACAATGCAATTGGGAGAGACCTGCTGGACAAACTTCTGTGCTTCACTCACTGTAACTCCTCCAGTACTCTAGCGACCATACACTCTCAGTCACAGCCTGTGGAGAGTCATTCATCATCCGACACTGAGATTCAGAGGGCATTGATGATCGCTGCCATCATCAGCGAATTTATTGACATTGTCTAGTGAATTCTTGTCTAATATTCATAGACAGTGTGGTGTGAGATTTAGAAACAATCATCATCATTATTATAGTCATTATCATTATCTTTTATTATATATTTTGTGTACAGAATTGTTTTCTTGAGGGACAATACCTACAGAACGCTGTGTGTAGCTTACTGCAACGGTAATAATACCTTTTCCCAAATCCAGCACATTCTCCTCCTGGATCAATTACGTAAGGAAGAGACAGATGAGCCAAGCATACCCATCTGCCCTAAAAAAAATATTTTTGGAAACACAGGTGTCCCTGTGCATATTAACCTGACAGTGCTCTCAGCGACTTCATTTTTCACACAGTGAAAAACTAGCTCCTACAGTGTGGAAACATAGTCTCCTCGGCAGCACAATGTGCAGCAGAGAAAATCAACTGGAGCCAATTAGAAAGGTGCTTCACTTCACTTGCTGAATGAATGAGGTCTATTCTCATTTAAATTATACTACTCCTATCAAGCATAGACCAAGGCTTCACTCATGGATGACAAATGAGTCCCTTATCCCTGGAATACTGCAAGTTCCCGATCCCTGGAATACTGCACAGTGCACCCTGTGCTCTTGGGTGAGAAAATAAATCCATGTTTTGTGACAGCTAGAAGTTCAAAGGTTATCTTCACCCATATCAGCATGCAAACACATCTCTGTCTGGGTAAGGTGAGAGGTTTAGGAGAATATAGAGTTGTATGTCCCAAAATACCTTGTAAATGTTCCAGAGAAGAAGCCCCATACATCCACTCATGCTTTGGCTCGCTTTAATAAATGGTCCCTGTCTCCCACAGCAACAGGGAGCCATCCAGTATGGCGTGCTGAGCAAGACAGAAGCGATGACATAAGAAAAGTATTAACCCAGCAGTTGAGAGAAAACATCCCTCTGACAGATGCCTCCAACACAAACGGATGTTCTTCGCCCAATCCTGTGTCAATTGATTAACGTCGGGTGCCGTTATGTGCATACAGTATGTGTCAGCTGACATCGTCAGGGGGGACTCTACCGTACAGTACGTTTCAGCCTGCATCGTCAGGGGGGACTAACATACAGTTCGGGTCAGCCGGCATCATCAGTGGGTACTCTACTGTCATGTTTTTGGCATCATTAAACTGAAGACTTATTTTTATCAAATAAATTCTCTGTAATTATTATTACGTGATTAAACTAACTTAATCATGTCAATGTAATTAACTAGAAGGTTGGGGCACCAAGGAAAATATTCAGATTACAAAGTTATAATTTTCCTAATACAACTTTCAGATATTTTAATATCTGATCAATTAGTCTTCTAATTAATGAATTATTCTTTACCTCAAATTAGTCTCGTTCCAAACATCGTAAGTTGTTGGCTATCTGCACAAACCCAGTCTTCACTATGAATCATCCATACATCAATTGTCTTAAATCATTTATTTACTAACTAAGTAATTCACAGAAATGCATAAACAAACAAACAGTAGATATAGTTACAAGGAAATTATAGTGGAGTTTCCCTAATGGGATAAACCGGTATCGCGGCTTGGTGGACAAAAGGGAAGTGGGGGTCGACTGAGATAAAAGACACTACAAAGTTGATAATTATAACAATTGAAATGCTAATCCTTTGCACATGAACGCTCACTCATTCGGGAATATTTGCAATCAATATATATATTTACGCTCAGTGTGTCGTCGTGATCTCTGTTGGAAAGTTTGTTTGTATTGGAGAGTTTGTCCACCCTCTCTCTCTCTGCCGTGGTTAGAATGGATAGTTCAGAGTAACATTCAGCAATGTTGTTATAGAATAGATGTTTCGGCGGTTGTCGGTCTTCAATCAATCAATCAATCAATCAATTTTATTTTATATAGCCCTTCGTACATCAGCTAATATCTCGAAGTGCTGTACAGAAACCCAGCCTAAAACCCCAAACAGCTAGTAATGCAGGTGTAGAAGCACGGTGGCTAGGAAAAACTCCCTAGAAAGGCCAAAACCTAGGAAGAAACCTAGAGAGGAACCAGGCTATGAGGGGTGGCCAGTCCTCTTCTGGCTGTGCCGGGTGGAGATTATAACAAAACTATGCCAAGATGTTCAAAAATGTTCATAAGTGACAAGCATGGTCAAATAATAATCATGAATAATTTTCAGTTGGCTTTTCATAGCTGATCATTAAGAGTTGAAAAACAACAGGTCTGGGACAGGTGGCGGTTCCATAACCGCAGGCAGAACAGCTGAAACTGGAATAGCAGCAAGGCCAGGCGGACTGGGGACAGCAAGGAGTCACCACGGGCGGCAGTCCCGACGCATGGTCCTAGGGCCCAGGTCCTCCGAGAGAAAGAAAGAGAGAAGGAGAAAATTAGAGAGAGCCAAGATTTTCAAAATGTTCATAAATGACAAGCATGGTCAAATAATAATCAGGAATAAATCTCAGTTGGCTTTTCATAGCCGATCATTAAGAGTTGAAAACAGCAGGTCTGGGACAGGTAGGGGTTCCATAACCGCAGGCAGAACAGTTGAAACTGGAATAGCAGCAAGGCCAGGCGGACTGGGGACAGCAAGGAGTCACCACGGCCGGTAGTCCCGACGTATGGTCCTAGGGCTCAGGTCCTCCGAGAGAAAGAAAGAGAGAAGGAGAAAATTAGAGAGAGCCAAGATTTTCAAAATGTTCATAAATGACAAGCATGGTCAAATAATAATCAGGAATAAATCTCAGTTGGCTTTTCATAGCCGATCATTAAGAGTTGAAAACAGCAGGTCTGGGACAGGTAGGGGTTCCGTAACCGCAGGCAGAACAGTTGAAACTGGAATAGCAGCATATTCGCGTTCAATGGTACCGAATTCCTAGTTGCAGACTAGTATCAAAGATTTGTTCTTATTCTGTCGGTATCGATAGTCTCAGAGTTTAACCATGTGGTATGGTTAAGAGATTCAGCAATCTACTCAAACCTTAACTCCCTCTGTGATGAGGTACTAGTCTGAAACCTTAGCTCTCTCGTGGTTATCGAGGTAAGCTGGTCTGAAGATAAATTCCCAAGGTGAGGGTTATATTCGGAAGAGCAGAAAGGGGCTGTCCTATGACACCAGATCAATGTCTGTGCTCATGGGGCGGGCTAATAATTTAGTTCAACTCCAAAGGGAATTGGAGTTTCCTTCATTAAACAATTTAAAATCACATTACATAATTTCACAAATAGTTTCATCTTTACTCATTCATTTTATACAACAATTAGATGCAAGCCTCACAACTGAGACTCTTGTATTAACATGGTTATGGTAATGTGGCTGTATTGTCTCTCACGAGTTTCACAAAATTGTACAAAACGGACCAGTTCGTAGCTGGCTACTTCACCGACCGTTTATACATTCTCCAGAACATGAATATTGTTCAGTTCTCAAGTTCTGTGAGGAACTTGGAAGAAGAAGTTCCTTTGTTCTCTCTATGAAAACTCACTCTCTCTTATACTCTGGCCCTGAGGAGAGAACTCCTCACGGAATGTATGACCTGCCTAACAGAGCCTGGTGTAGGGGAAGAGAGAGAGGGGGATGGTGCAGAGAGAGGGGGATGGTGCTCGCTGTACCCAAAGAGGGCAACGTCATGACACTACCACCACTACGTGTCAGCTGGCATCGTCAGGGGGGACTCTACCATACAGTATGTGTCAGCCGGCATCGTCAGGGGGGACTCTACCATACAGTACGTGTCAGCTGGCATCATCAGGGGTACTCTACCATACAGTACGTGTCAGCTGGCATCATCAGGGGTACTCTACCATACAGTAGGTGTCAGCTGGCATCATCAGGGGGGACTCTACCATACATTACGTGTCAGCTGGCATTGTCAGGGGGGACTCTACCATACAGTACGTGTCAGCTGGCATCGTCAGGGGGGACTCTACCGTACAGTACCGGTCAGCTGGCATCGTCAGGGGGGACTCTACCATACGTGTCAGGAGGGACTCTACCTATTTGTCATTTTGTGATTAGTTTGTCTAAGCCACTCTGCGCTCTGTTCTGCTCCGCTCGTCGTAATGAAGAACGTGCTGTCTGCTCCCCCAGTCACTGAGACGCTTGTGACATCACAGCATGAATGGCTGCCACAAAAATATTCTGAAGCCAGCAGACAACCTGCACAGGAATGATTTATTCGGAGAACAATGTGACATTGACAGGGAGAGAGAGAAACGGTCTTAATGTTTTATCCCACCCTCTTCTCCCCTCATCCTCCCATCCTTCAGACAAATGCCATCCTCCCTCACTGATGACCAGAACTGAAACATAATAAATCAGAAGCAACCCATTCTTCATAATGGTCTTTCCACTGCAGGTATTCTGTGCCCTCAGCAGAGTATTTCCTGACCACCATTAACTAGGCGACCATAGGTCAATGTTAAGGTCAAAGCAAGTTGCAAATAACAGTTTCTTATCAGATCACCCCTCTCATGCAAGGTCTCCTCTCTCTCGCTCTCTCTCTCTCTGTGTATTTCCCTTTACTACAGGTGGGCCAAAGGAGGCAACGTGATCAAGGAGGTCTCTGGGGACACTTATGAGGTCATTGTGGACCACTCCTTCTTCACTGAGCCTGTCTCCTGTGAGGTCACCAACCCTCTGGGCAGCACCAACATCAGCCGCAACGTCGACGTCTACTGTGAGTGCTACTAATGTGTTGCTCTTTCTGTGGTGATGTCCAGCCAACGTTATGCATCCTATTTAGATTATAGACATTCTGTATCTGACCGTAAATAGAGTATTCTGTTGTGCTGCTGGTGGTGTATTGATTAGATGCTGACTGGGTGAATCTCTGTGTTCTGGCAGTTGGTCCACGCATGGCTGCAGAGCCCCAGTCCTTACAGGTGGATCTGGGGTCTGATGCTGTGTTTAACTGTGCCTGGACGGGAAACCCCTCCCTCACAATCGTCTGGATGAAGAGGGGCTCTGGAGTGGTATGTATTCCCATATGCAATGTCTTTCACCATTTATTGTATATGTTTTGACTAGATGCAATACACTATAGATTGGAACAATCAGGTTAGCCAATGCTTTCAATGTCATTTACTTTATAGTGATATATTTTCCACAACCACCCTCATATCATGCTGGCCACAGCAGTAACTTCATTAATTATTCTATTTGAAAACCTAAAATATCTAACACTATAGGTAATTCAGGATTCATGTGACCAAGCAGTGCCCTTTGAGCTTAAATCAGTTTTTTTCAAAGTCTCATTAATCAAAAAATCCAGAGGCAGCTAGCGGTTCGGGCTCGTTAGTGCCCCTGATCCCTGAATCCTGGCTGGAGATGTGTTGAGGTGAGCATAGGAGCATGCAATTGATCTGCCAGCTAGGCTCATTCCTCAACTCCGTATACGTCAACCATCAGAGCCTGGAGATCAAAACCGCCCTTCTCTCATATGAGCCTGGTCCCAAATTGGATTTGAATAATAGAAGAGAGTTTTAAGTCGTTAAGAGGAGCACGGGCTGCTATGTGCTGCCTCAAATGTGAAGGTGACCTCTTGCTGCTAATTCAGTGACCCTTAACCTCTGTGTGTCAGGTACTAAGCAATGAGAACATCCTGACACTCAAGGCTGTGAGGCAGGAAGATGCTGGGAAATATGTGTGCCGTGCCGTGGTCCCGCGAGTCGGCGCCGGGGAGAAGGAGGTTTCTCTCACCGTCAACGGTAAGTGTCACGCAGGTCAGGAATGTTTTGGGAGGTTTGGGGGTCACATCTGCTAAGAATAAAGTAATTTGTCACTGGTTTACACACGAAAACACATCTTCACCCCAAGGACTCTCCAACAATACAGTGAAAGGAGAAAGTTTGCTTTTGGGCCTCAGTCTGTCCAGGTCTTTAAGCTCTGAATAAATATTTGTGGTGAGGCCATCTCTCAATGTATGTACAATAGAAGAAGGGTTCAAATTCAACTCTGCAGACATCTCTGCTACAGTGTAGTAGACTACAGCAGAGAGATTCACAGCGTTATTGAAACTGCAAGCGTAGTAACAGATGCGCTAAAATTAATTTCCTTACACTTTATTTTCCATTATGTTTCATCAGTCCTTATTAAAAAAGACACAGGGATGGATGGATAAATATAGCTAGCACATCCAGGATGTAGCCATATGTTCCTTAAGACAGGAAATGTGCTTTAATGCAGATTAGATTCTGAAGGAGTTGAGGAGAGGGAGGTTGGCGTTTTCAGGCAGTGACTGACTAATGAATGTCGGGGAATGGAATGGTGGGAGACCCGGTAACTCTCAGACAAATGACTTCATTAACACCGCTTGGTATTCACAGAGCGCGCATTAGCGTTGCAGCAGCCTTCAGTGGCAGAATTGACACGTTCTTTAAAGGACTTTTTCTCACCACGTCCGTTTGCATGGGGTGATAGATAGAAGAAAGGATGTTGAGATGAATGTTCAGCTGAGGTATTGTCCTCAACAATATATTGGATGTCTTGAACGCAAATGTACAATGTCTGTCGTTAGTGGCGTTGTTGCTAGATTGGGACTGAATATACATCAAGTACCAAACATTACTTCTTTTCAAACTTGTACAGTAGCTGTGCATAAAAGAGAATGGCATGAAAATGCCTCCTTCAGCATTGGATTGCAACCACTAGTGTGTGCTGTGAGACCCTTTTCTATCTATCGCCTAGTTCTGTTCAAGATCATAGCTCCACTAGTATGGAGCAAAGTCATTCCTAATTAACATCTTAACAGTTTTGCTTCATCCCAGCATCCTTTTTACTGTCTGGACTAGTAAACAAAATATCTGTTCAAGTTTATTTTTCCATTTCATGTGTTCTTTCTTTTATGTACAACTATCTATGGGGATTGCATTACTTCTGTATGCAACACTATACAAAGAGAAGATACATTGTTTTAATAAAGACAATATGATAACAGAACTCATAGGACACTCATCGTGAAAAATAACAAAGCGGAAAATGTTTACTTGGTCTCTGTAGACTTCAGTGTTACCCACTTCTTTATTGGTCTTTGACTTCTCTTTTATTTTGTTATGTTCTCCTGTTCTTCTGCCTCTCTTGCCTCACGGCCTGAATCTGTCTCAGACTTTAAAAAGCCACATCATTTGTTTTACATTTGAATAATTTAAATCCATGCTTTCTGAAAACCACAGAAGGGGTCTTCAGTCAAAATGTTCACATTTCTACCCTACCAAGTCCTCTCAGTGAATCCGATTGTCAAGCCGACAAAGTACAAACAGAGTCTTTGAAGTTGCAGCAGGTGGAAAGGACTCTCCGACGGTTTGCTGCTTGATTTTTTTGAAGTTATCGTCTTTATGGCAGATTAAGCTTCATCCTCCTCAGCCCTCATCAACCTGCAGTCTTTGACATCCAATAGGATCCATTTGGCTCTGACAATGAGAGAAAGTCATGAATGATGACCGTGCATTTTGGGAGTCTGCCTTGATCATGTGTCAGAAAGACTGAGGAATACTCAAGAGTATATGCTCAGTGTGGGGGAGTGTGTGTGTATGTGTTTGATGTTTTGCTATTTGCTTCCCGTCAATTTTACCCAAACAATTAAAATCCATGTGTTTAGAATTTGTCAATATGTTCTTTCCTCCATTGCATGTCAACGACTCCCACTGCGCAGAAACACAGACAAGAGAATCCTCTCCTTCCCTGGGGACTGGTGTAATTTAATTATAATCAAACAGCTAGCAGGGGAGGCCGTTTATGTTGAAGTCACTAATGGATACATATTGCTCACCCTCATTTAACATCCTCACACAGTCAGTCTGAGCTTCAATATTTGTTTGAGTGAAGTTATTGTGTTATGCTTGTTCTTTTGATTGTATGTTCAATGCATCCTGATACATTGTACGCACACAGGGGGGAAAAAGTAGTAGGTATATGTGTGAATATATGTCTGTCTGTATGTCTGTGTGTCTAATCAGATGTCAGGCAGCCCAGGGAGAGGGAGCACATTAACACATTAATGGAGAAAGTGGCCCGATGAGCCTTTTAGTCTCCCACAGGGCATCTTGTTGTTGAAGTAATTTTTTTCTCTCCCAGACATAGTCTTTATATGCTCAATAAATTAGCATTTAATTCCTTCTCCAAGTGCCAAGACAGACATTTAAAAAACCAGATCAAATGAATAATTCAGCAGAGAAATGCCATTCAAATGGATGTGACAGAGTAGCACAGTAACACAGCTCTGATGTGCTTTGAAATGAGCTGTTGTAAGGAAGCACAAAATGACACATCTTTTCAAAACTCTATACTTCCAACTCTGTTTGGAAATGCAAGGCCTAGTCTCGACAAGGTGATGAACAAACGATAACAAAGATTCAGATTGTGAGGCGGCCCACTCCATAGCCTCCCCGCCTCGCTAAACAAACGTCTCCTACCGTATCGACTGTGTCCACTGACAGTTGGAGCAGTGTAGTTGTGCTACTCACACCACCCACCAACTCCCTCTCTCTCTGATCACACACACACACACACACACACACACACACACACACACACACACACACACACACACACACACACACACACACACACACACACACACCTCCCTATCCTCTGGAGGAGCCACCACACCCCAGTAGTCTGAGGCAGGGAGATAAAACCATCTAATTATATTCCTCATTTGCAGCCCTGATCCACAGAGCAGATTCTCCTGAGTCACCAGCGCTCGCCTTGTGCAACCCGGGAGGAATAGATCTAAGTGTGTTTACCACAGGAGCCCATTCCAGCCACACACACCCACGCACTCCCACGCACACACATTCTTATGCATGCAACCACACTGACAAATCCGCACAGGTCCACACAGACCGGACCCCCCATGCCAGTCCACCATAGGCTACTAAGACATTGGTGTTGGGGCATAGTGCTCAATGCAGTGCTGTTAGTTTGCAGCAATCATTCCACAGCAGCAGCAACCTAGCTCCCAGTCTCCTGCATGCAGTAGCATACCAAGACACCATCTGCCAGAATCTCATTAAAATGCTAATTTATTTTTAATAAGAGAGGTAATAAACTGCAATTATGTATCGGCAGAGAGAATGGAAACGGGTTGGAGGGGAGTTGGTAGGAAGCTCACCTTCTTACTAATCAAGTTGTTTCCCCACTACTCTGTACCTAAACCTCTTAAATCACTAGAAATGTTTTTTTCAATGTTTTTAATGGCTGTTTAAGCTGATAGACTGCTTCCTCTGTTGTCGTGAGGGAGGACTGGAGGTTATCCAATTGATGGCATCGCTGCGGGTCAAAGTGCAAGACTCTGGAGAGCTAAATTGAATGTGCAGAGACACAGGGAGGAGTGTAATCTCTCCGCAATGACATTTCTCCCATCATGATTACGCCCATATAAATGCCTCTCCACTCGCCACCATGACCCTTATCTTAGTGGGAGAAATGAAGGGCACCATAAATCAACTTTTCAGAATGAAGGCTGGGCCCACATGGATGCCCTTCATACAGCCCTAACATGCCCTTGGTGATATTGTGGAGGTTAGATGAGATGTTCCTATCAAACCACAATGCAATCCTCAGTGCCAGAAGTCCAAAAGTGTTGTTTACTGCCGGCATTCCGAGTCGGTTGAAAATTGGAAGTAGGGTTTTCTGTGAGAAAGAATGCTGTTAGGGGTATACCGCTTAATTGACTGCGGAACAACTTGATTGAATCAGTATTACATGGCATTTTTTAACCATTATTTAACTAGTCAAGTCAGTTAAGAACAAATTCTTATTTACAATGATGGACTACCCCAGCCAAATCCAAACCCAGACAACACTGGGCCAATTGTGTGCCACCCTATGGGACTCCCAATAATGGAATGTTGTGATACAGCCTGGAATTGAACCAGGGTCTGTAGTGACACCTCTAGCCCTGAAATGCAGTGCCTTAGACTGCTGCGCCACTCAGGACCATGAACCCAAAGGAATCTGGAAGTGTTTGATTGTGGTAATGTGTGGGTTTGTGATTGGCCTTCATGGTACAGTGTTGGTATGTTCTCCTTTGTGCCCTCTCCACAGGCCCACCCACCATCTCCAGTACCCAGACACATCAGGCTCTCCACGGGGAGAAGGGAGAGATCAAGTGCTTCATCCGGAGCACTCCACCTCCAGACCGCATTGTGAGTATCACCAACACCACTTCCTTCAAAATGTAACTCTTCTACTTATCTCTACTGGCCACAGCATTGCATGGTGTATGGGTTGCATTACAGCCATGGTGCCCTGACAACGTGCCTCTTGCGTTATTAGCATTTGATTAAACCATCTAAGAACACATGCAATACAACTGAGAAGTTGTGTTCATACAAAAATAAACGGTTAGAATACTATTATATTCATTAAACTGATATCTTTCTCAATTCAAAACCAATCAAATTCAAATAAAATGTATTGGTCACATACACGTGATTGGCAGATGTTATTGCGGGTGTAGCTATAAGCACAAGCATTCCACTACACCCGCAATAACATCTGCTAATCATGCGTATGTGACCAATAAAATTTGATTTGAATTTGATTTGAGAAAGATATCAGTTTAATGAATATACCAGTATTCTAACCGTTTATTGTTGTATGAATAAGAAGGCATGAAGCATGGCAAGCTTAGACCCTTAATTTCTCATTTATTGCATGCTGATGCTCTGTTAGCACAGATCCCATTAAGATTTATGGCCCTTAGATAAACAGCTTACTCTCAGAGCCCTCTCTTGTTCCGTTAACTGTGTGTGTGTGCATGTGTGTGTGTGTGCGCGTGTGTGTGTGTGTGCGCATGTGCGAGTGTGTACACATGTGAGTTTACATGTGAGTGTGTATGTTTTTGCATAATTGCAATATACTAATTAGTGTTTTGTGTATTGATGATGGCCATCAATTTGCTGCATAATTAATATGATGTTGATTTGATGGGAGGGTCTAAAGAGGTATATTAATCAAGGATAAATGTGAAAGTAATTTTGCCTTCATGCTTATAAATATGATTTAACAACCAGAATAGTGCTTGCAATTTATCCTCTTTGTCTGCCATCAATTGTTGTCAATTAGAACAGTACAGGGAAGTCCTCCCCCCCCTCATGTTTAATTTGTGATTCCCTTACAGGCCTGGTCATGGAAGGAGACAGTGCTGGAGTCAGGGACGTCTGGCCGTTACACAGTGGAGACGGTCAGCACCGAGGAAGGGGTCATCTCTACTCTGACCATGAGTAACATCGTCCCTGCAGACTTCCAGACCATCTACAACTGCACAGCCTGGAACAGCTTTGGGTCTGACACGGAGATCATCCGCCTCAAGGAACAAGGTGGGAGCCAAGGTTTGACAGGTTCCACCTCTACATTACTGTGGTGGCCGTGGTTCTAGTGGAGTGTAGAGACAAATAGAGTAGTGATATGGTGTGTGGAGTGTGTGGTGTGTGTGTGTGTGTGTGTGTGTGTGTGTGTGTGTGTGTGTGTGTGTGTGTGTGTGTGTGTGTGTGTGTGTGTGTGTGTGTGTGTGTGTGTGTGTGTGTGTGTGTGTGTGTGTGTGTGTGTGTAAACGAACATGAGAGTATGAACGTCAATGGATTTGATGGGTTTACAA
Organism: Salvelinus namaycush; assembly: GCF_016432855.1. Taxonomy (NCBI): domain Eukaryota; kingdom Metazoa; phylum Chordata; class Actinopteri; order Salmoniformes; family Salmonidae; genus Salvelinus; species Salvelinus namaycush. The sequence continues at coordinate 25,576,840 of NC_052340.1, read as the reverse complement.
CTGTTCAACCAACCATTATCATTTTCACAAATCACAATGAAACCTGCATGCACTATTCAGTTTTAGGCGTTGACAACACCCATCTCGTTTGTGTGGGACATTTTTGTTGTGTCTGGTTTATCAGCACTTCACATTATTTCGCTTTAGGACAATAGGATGACCCAGACTGTTGAAATCAGACAGATATGAAATAACCAGCCAATGCATTTGTAGTTACTACATTCATTTTGTATATTCAATGACACTGTGATTAATCTGTAGCTAATTAATTAGCTAGTTGAGATAAAGTACAACTCAAGTGCGGTTAGTAAAAGCCTTTAATTGTCTGGCTGGGTTTCATAGTTGGACGTGTTGCTCTGTCTTTTCAATGGTGAAGATTTGTTTGTATTCACTCTCCATAAATGATCATGTATTGCTGGCTTATTTGACAGGGACATTGATTAATGAAGGCATTAAATAGACGTTAATGCTGGGGAAAAGCCACTCTGTTCTGTTGCATTTGTTTAAAGTGCAGGGAGGTAATTCATGGAGGTGGGTTGGAATCAGGCCACTCATAGATACTTTAAAGAGATACTTCAAGATGTTTGCAATAGAAGCCCTTCATCTACTGTACTTACCCAGAGTCAGATGAACTGGTACATACCATTGTAATGTCTCTGTCCAGTATGAAGGAAGTATGAAGCAAGCCAATGCTAACTACTGTAGCATCAGCGAAATGACTGAACGTCTACAGGAGCATGCTAGCTGTTCCCATAGATTTCCAGTCATTGCGTTAACGCCAATTAAGTAATTGCGCTACTTCCTTCAAACTGCATGCAGAGACAAGGATGATATCCACAAGTTAATCTGACTCTGGGGAACAAGATAAAGGGCTTCATTGCCAAAATCTCAAAGTATCCCTTAAAGGATTAGGCTGATTCAACGCACAGCCCTGTTGCTATTTAACAACTCAATAAAAATAAAAAACACTCTGTAAATGAGGATATATTAAATTTGAATGGAAGGAATCAGCACTGTAATAAGAAATACACCATATATACAAAAGTATGTGGACACCCTTTCAAAATTGTGGATTTGGCTTAATTAACTGGGTTTCCATGGCTGAGCAGTCACACACAAGCCTAAGATTGCCATGCACAATGCCAAGCGTCGGCTGGAGTGGTGTAAAGCTCACTGCCATTGGACTCTGGAGCAGTGGAAACGTGTTCTCTGGAGTGAATCCCGCTTCACCATCTGGCAGTCCGACGGACAAATCTAGGTTTGGAATAATGGTCTGGAGCTGTTTTTCATGGTCCGGGCTAGACCCCGTACTTCCAGTGAAAGGAAATCTTAACACTACAGCATGTGCTTCCAACTTTGTGGCAACAGTTTAGAGATGGCCCTTTCCTGTTTCAGCATGATAAAGCCCCCGTGCACAAAGCGAGGTCCATAAAGAAATGGTTTGTCGAGATCGGTGTGGAAGAACTTGACTGGCCTGCACAGAGCCCTGACCTAAACTCCATCGAACACCTTTGGGATGAATTGGAATGCCGCATGCGAGCCAGACCTAATCGCCTAAGATCAGTGCCTGACCTCACTCATGCTCTTGTGGCTGAATGGAAGCAAATCCCAGCAGAAATGTTCCAACATCTAATGAAAAGCCTTCCAAGAAGAGTGGAGGCTGTTATAGTAGCAAAAGGGGGACCAACTCCATATTAATCCCCATGATTTTGGAATGAGATGTTTGATGAGCGGGTGTCCACATACTTTTGGTCATGTAGTGTATGTTAAAATGTATTTATACATATACAGTGGGGCAAAAAAGTATTTAGTCAGCCACCAATTGTGCAAGTTCTCCCACTTAAAAAGATGAGAGAGGCCTGTAATTTTCATCATAGGTACACTTCAACTATGACAGACAAAATGAGAAAAAAAATCCAGAAAATCACATTGTAGGATTTTTAATGAATTTATTTGCAAATTATGGTGGAAAATAAGTATTTGGTCAATAACAAAAGTTTATCTCAATACTTTGTTATATACCCTTTGTTGGCAATGACAGAGGTCAAACGTTTTCTGTAAGTCTTCACAAGGTTTTCACACACTGTTGCTGGTATTTTGGCCCATTCCTGCATGCAGATCTCCTCTAGAGCAGTGATGTTTTGGGGCTGTTGCTGGGCAACACGGACTTTCAACTCCCTCCAAAGATTTTCTATGGGGTTGAGATCTGGAGACTGGCTAGGCCACTCCAGGACCTTGAAATGCTTCTTACGAAGCCACTCCTTCGTTGCCCGGGCGGTGTGTTTGGGATCATTGTCATGCTGAAAGACCCAGCCACATTTCATCTTCAATGCCCTTGCTGATGGAAGCTGGTTTTCACTCAAATCTCACGATACATGGCCCCATTCATTCTTTCCTTTACACGGATCAGTCGTCCTGGTCCCTTTGCAGAAAAACAGCCCCAAAGCATGATGTTTCCACCCCCATGCTTCACAGTAGGTATGGTGTTCTTTGGATGCAACTCAGCATTCTTTGTCCTCCAAACACGACGAGTTGATTTTTTACCAAAAAGTTATATTTTGGTTTCATCTGACCATATGACATTCTCCCAATCTTCTTCTGGATCATCCACATGCTCTCTAGCAAACTTCAGACGGGCCTGGACATGTACTGGCTTAAGCAGGGGGACACGTCTGGCACTGCAGGATTTGAGTCCCTGGCGGCGTAGTGTGTTACTGATGGTAGGCTTTGTTACTTTGGTCCCAGCTCTCTGCAGGTCATTCACTAGGTCCCCCCGTTTGGTTCTGAGATTTTTGCTCACCATTGTGATCACTTTGACCCCACGGGGTGAGATCTTGCGTGGAGCCCCAGATCGAGGGAGATTATCAGTGGTCTTGTATGTCTTCCATTTCCTAATAATTGCTCCCACAGTTGATTTCTTCAAACCAAGCTGCTTACCTATTGCAGATTCAGTCTTCCCAGCCTGGTGCAGGTCTACAATTTTGTTTCTGGTGTCCTTTGACAGCTCTTTGGTCTTGGCCATAGTGGAGTTTGGAGTGTGACTGTTTGAGGTTGTGGACAGGTGTCTTTTATACTGATAACAAGTTCAAACAGGTGCCATTAATACAGGTTACGAGTGGAGGACAGAGGAGCCTCTTAAAGAAGAAGTTACAGGTCTGTGAGAGCCAGAAATCTTGCTTGTTTGTAGGTGACCAAATACTTATTTTCCACCATAATTTGCAAATAAATTCATTAAAAATCCTACAATGGGATTTTCTGGATTTTTTTTTCTCATTTTGTCTGTCATAGTTGAAGTGTACCTATGATGAAAATTACAGGCCTCTCTCATCTTTTTAAGTGGGAGAACTTGCACAATTGGTGCCCCACTGTATATATATATATAGATATTTCTTATGTTGGCCACCAAAACATTTGGGGAAATATTTATGTTTAATATGTTATGGAGATGTGTGTATTTGTAAAACTAAGTAATGCCTCTATTATTTTACATTGGAATTGTTTGTACTTTGGTCCTCATTTTACATGTTTGTATTTATGTATACTTTATATGTGTGTAGTGTACTGATTGTATTTGCAATGTGTTATTGTAGAAGGGAATGTTTTGTCATCCACAGAGTCTCTCCCGTTGGCGGTCATCATAGGGGTGGCAGTCGGGGCCTTAGTGGCTTTCATCGTCCTCATGGGAACCATCGGAGCGTTCTGTTGTACCCGCTCTCAGAGAAGTACGTATCACTGTACCTGTGTCACCCAATGCATGCCAAAGCTAAACGAGGCATGGTCCTCAGCAAGAGATAGACAGGGTGTGAGGGCTCATGTCTCATAATTGAGCAGTATAACTTACCACACTATTAATTGCTGGCTACAGTTACTTCCATCCTTTCTCATATTCAAATCAAAACTCCATCGCTAACAGTGCCTCAGGTTAGAAACAGTCAGCCATTGCGCTTTGCTAAAAATGTGCTGCTGCGTGCGAGTCCCTGTGTGGGACCTTTTACTAGCGTTCAGCATGTTGTTGTTGTATACCACAGAGGAAGCGCACCTGGTTATGCCCTCACTACCCGTCTCCATCTGTGCTCACCAGAGAGAGCTTGCAAGCAAAATTAAGACAGAAAGTAAGACTTTGTTATACGACAGTATGAACTGCATTGTCCAAACTGAGCCACCGTCAGGCCAGTTTCAGATGTGCTGACATTTGAAGTCGGAAGTTTACATACACCTTAGCCAAATACATTTAAACTCAGTTTTCACAATTCCTGACATTTAATCCCAGCAAAAATTCCCTGTATTAGGTCAGTTAGGATCACCACTTTATTTTAAGAATGTGAAATGTCAGAATAATAGTAGAGAGAATGATTTATTTCAGCGTTTATTTCTTTCATCACATTCCCAGTGGGTCAGAAGTTTACATGATACCAAATACTAATTCAGGTTATTGTCTTTAAATTGATTAACTTGGGTCAAATGTTTCAGGTAGCCTTGCACAAGCTTCCCACAATAAGTTGGGTGAATTTTGGCCCATTCCTCCTGACAGAGCTGATGTAACTGAGTCAGGTTTGTAGGATCCTTGCTTTCACACGCCCTTTCAGTTGGATTTTCTGTAGGATGGAGGTCAGGGCTTTGTGATGGCCACTCCAATACCTTGACTTTGTTGTCCTTTTGCCACAACTTGGCAAATATGCTTTGGGTCATTGTCCATTTGGAAGACCCATTTGCGACCAAGCTTTAACTTCCTGTCTGATGTCTTGAGATGTTGCTTCAATATATCCACATAATTTTCCTACCTCATGATGCCATCTATTTGTGAAGTGCACCAGTCCCTCCTGCAACAAAGCACCCCCACAACATGATGCTGCCACCCCCATGCTTCACGGTTGGGATGTAGTTCTTCAGCTTGCAAGCTTCCCCTTTTTCCTCCAAACATAACGATGGTCATTATGGCCAAACAGTTCTATTTTTGTTTCATCAGACCAGAGGACATTTCTCCAAAAAGTACGATCTTTGTCCCCATGTGCAGTTGCAAACCGTAGTCTGGCTTTTTTATGGCGGTTTTGGAGCAGTGGCTTCTTCCTTGCTGAGCAGCCTTTCAGGTTATGGCGATATAGGACTCGTTTTACTGTGGATATAGATAATTTTGTACCTGTTTCCTCCAGCATCTTCACAAGGTCCTTTGCTGTTGTTCTGTGATTGATTTGCATTTTTTGCACCAAAGTACATTCATCTCTAGGAGACAGAACGCGTCTCCTTCCTGAGCGGTATGACGACTGCGTGGTCCCATGGTGTTTACACTTGCGTACTATTGTTTGTAGAGATGAACGTGGTACCTTCAGGCATTTGGAAAATGCTCCCAAGGATGAACCAGAATTTTTTTTCTGAGGTCTTGGCTGATTTCTTTTGATTTTCCCATGATGTCAAGCAAAGAGGCACTGAGTTTGAAGGTATGCCTTGAAATACATCCACAGGTACACCTCCAATTGACTCAAATTATGTCAATTAGCCTATCAGAAGCTTCTAAAGCCAAGACATCATTTTCTAGAATTTTCTAAGCTGTTTAAAGGAACAGTCAACTTAGTGTATGTTAACTTCTGACCCACTGGAATTGTGATACAGACAGAAATAATCTGCCTCTAAACAATTGTTGGAAAAGTTACTTGTGTCATGCACAAAGTAGATGTCCAAAGTAGACTTGCCAAAACTATAGTTTGTTCAAAAGAAATGTGTGGAGTGATTGAAAAAAGAGTTCTAATGACACCAACCTAAGTGTATGTAAACTTCCTACTTCAACTGTTATGTACTGTACGCAGAAAATGATCTTATCTTGACAACAAAACACAATAAATTGCATCTCTTGCTCTGTATTGATGGAGAAAGTGACTCTACTCTCAAAGCCATGTCAAGGGAATTTGAAGTCCAATGTATTGAAGATTTTTGGGGGAAGTGCAATGTCTTTGTGAATATTGTTTTTCTTAGGATCTTGAGCTGTAATTTATTGTTGTTTCCATCAGATCTAAAAGGGGTGGTGTCGGCCAAGAATGACATCCGAGTAGAGATTGTCCACAAAGACCACAACGTGGCCCGGGAAAACGAGGAGCACACCGCCATGAAGCAACTGATGGTGAGTGTGAGTGTCCTGCCACCATTTCCACCTGTACCCAACGTGAAAACAACAGAAAACTCTAATCCCTCCAGCCCTCTTCATACTCACCGATAATGAATCTTAATTAACTCTAGGATAGCATTAATAGCACTGTTCTAGGGCACAAAAGCAACCTGCTGAATAATGGAACAGGACTGAGGTGTGTAGATGTATACACGGTGATCAAGGCACTGTGTTGGCCTATTATTAGAGGACAGGCCCACATTCTTTCTCCCTGAGGGAAAACGCCGCTGTAAGGCGTAGCTATTGAGATGTTGAAACTTGTATGGGGTCGCAGGCAGTTTTATTTGTGCCCTCTCTATGCCTATTAAAAAACCCTGCCTCATTTTTGGGAATTCCATAAGAACTTTGAAATGGCAAAGGGGCAGGGCTATGGTTTCAGCAAGGGACCTTTGAAATGGCAAAGGGGCAGGGCTATGGTTTCAGCAAGGGACCTTTGATAATATTGTGCTCTGTAACACTTCACGGGTGTCTGCATGTGATACCTTACATATCGGCATTTCTCTAATGAGATTCATGGATACATTATTTATAGTTACTTGCCCCGACTGAAGTCGAAATGTGTCTGAATATTATTACAGAATTTTTCAGAAGGGAAATTCCTGTATTCTGACTGTTTTGATAACGTCAAAGACACCAAAGAAGCTGGGAGCTCAACACTTCTTTTCATATTTCTGTGCCTTGCCTATGTGCAGGTAGAACGTGGGGAGTTCCAGCAGGAGTCAGTGCTGAAGCAACTAGAGGTGCTGCAAGAGGATGAGAAAGAGTATCAGCATATCAAGGTAGGTCCAGGAGCATGGAGGATGGAGGGAGGACAGAAGGAGATAGAGATAGAGAAGGAGAAAGTGGGATCAGATTGATCTTCAACTCAGGACCTTTTTTCCGTCCACCTTGGCTTTGGAGAGGATAAGACCAGGAGTCAAATGTATCAAATTAAGGTTTAATTTGATTAATTAGGTGGTCATCAAAGGTGGTGTACAGTATATGGAATCAGGATGTGTCTGGCTCTGGAGGTTCAAAGTGAAGGAGCCATGCTGTAGAATGCAGAATACACTCACACTACCAGCTACCAATGACTTAGAAAGCAAACCATACTAAAAGTACGTACTGTATGTGTATGGCAAAATTACGTTTGTAAACTTCACCAGATAGAGAATCGTATGATGCATTGTAATATTCATTAGTCACACTTCGGCAAAGCAGAATCAGTGTTACACTTTTGTAATGAGAGTTCACCATTTCTGCATTCAAATCACTTAAAAAGTGGAAACAAATTTCCAGAGGCATTATATTCAACCAAAACCAATAATGTATCATTCATTGTGATGATTGCCTTCCTCATATTTTCACTGTAATGAAAGAGCTCTTAATGTGACACAAATTAAGAGGAAGGTTAGTGTGCTAGAATTTCAGTATGCTCAATCAACAATACTTGTTATGCCAGAGAAGCCCCATTACTGATGCTTTAGATACAGTTTGGAGGACTTGGTGAGTCTGTGCCTCGGAAGGGAGATGCTTTTAAATTGCCAACACTCTGACAAAAGGTATATTACTGTAAGTTAATAGCACTATAACAATCTCAATATCCTGCGCACTATACCTGTCTGGACTTACTGCACAAGTTACGAATATTTGTCAGAGTCGTGTGTATAGGTGGCAGGGAAGTCAGGCGCAGGAGAGTCAAACGGAGTGTAAAAGGGAGTCTTTTAATGAATGTCCAAGTACATGCTCCATAACACTAATAAGAAACGAACATAAACAAATATGGGTACGAAGACCCGTCACGCACCTATACACATAAAAAACAACACTAACAAGAAACAATCTCTGACAAAGACATGAGGAGAAACAGAGGGTTAAATACACAACATGTAATGGATGGGATTGGAAACAGGTGTGCGAGAAGACAAGACAAAACCAATGGAAAAATGAAAAATGGATCAATGATGGCTAGAAGACCGGTGACGTCGACCGCCGAACACCGCCCGAACAAGGAGAGGCAACGACTTCGGCAGAAGTCGTGACAATATTAAACAATGATCCCACTGTATAATATAAAGGTGGATATCCTGCACCTTTCTATGTTGATAATGAGGAGAGCAGTAAGCCTATGAATAGAAAGGGATTCCCCGCACTGCTTTTGTTCCAGATCCTTCTCACATATGACACCAATTCTTGTTATTTCAACATAAACACTCTCACTTGGAGTGGACTATAAGGCAGCTGAGGAAGCTATAGTTAAAACAGACAGGCAAAGAGTCAGTATGGGATCTTTTAACAAGAGGCCCCTTGGTTCTCAGATATGCAAATTCCTCAAATAGACAAGCACTGTGCTAACAGCACCATTACCTCACTATTTATGCACATCTACAGTGTGGGAGATATGGCATTATACTTATAAAGAAATAAATATTGAAATAAAAACCTCCTTCAAACAAGACGCACAGATAATATCATTAGACTATGGAACAAGCAACTCACTATGAACGATGGCCAATTCAAACTCAGCACACAGAACGCCAAAGCCAATCAGGAGCTGAAAACAAAATTGTGGTCCGGTTTATTTATGCCATTGTACATATGATTGTTTCCCTAGTACCCGAGAGTATTCATCTGGTGTTCTGTCTGTATACCTGTTTCCATTGGCCTTGGCTCTTTTGATCCACACTGATGAGTCTGTGTATGGAAGGAGATCACCAGGGACCAGACACCAGATAAGGGAACACAAAGGCTGACAATGACGAGGATTTTTTAAGGTTGTCATAGTTGTGTCATTTGCCCATGATTAGAATGGCTCCTCTGGGATCCAGTATTGTTCTCGTTGGGCTTGACATTTACGTTAATTCTCACAGCCTTGTCCCGGCTGCTTCTTAGCAACAGCATCGTCAAGGCAGGAGCCAGGAGCTGTGTGACAACAGCAACCTCGGCACTGCAGCAATGGCGGCATTGTGCTCATTGGTCTTGACATTCACGTTCATTCTCACAGCCTTGTCACACCTGATTCTTAGCAACAGCAATCACAGAGGCAAGAGCCAGGAGCTGTGACAACAGCAACCTCGGCACGGCAGCCATGGCTCCACACAAGTCATTTATTTTGCACATATCAAATTCAGGACTTTGTTTTCACAAACCATTTTGGGCCCAATTAAAACTGGGGAATTAGTGAACTTTGGGAGGACTAGTTGGATGCCAAACTATGAATCATCAAGGCTTGTTAATTAGCAAGTAACATGATTGTAGAGGTTTATGCAGAAGAAGACTAAATCATAATTTTAAGCTTTAGCTAAAAAAGAATCCTTATTTATTTGCCAATTTGAATGGTAATTAAAACCAGTTTGACCTTGACACTGGTTAAGCTTTGAGAAGAATAAATACACATAAATGATGGGATGACTTAATTTTCTATGTTTCCCTCCAGAGATGTTCTGCTTTTCAGACATTTTCCTCACTAAGAAAAGTAGTTTTTGTCATCTATTGTACATTGCCAACAAGGCATACCCAGTCGGGTCATTTTTCAAACTTGACAATGATAAAACTATTTAAATACTCTCCCCTCCTCTTCTCTCCTCTCCCATATTTCCTCTTTAAGGACCCCACCAACGGATACTACAGTGTCAACACCTTCAAGGAGCACCACTCCACCCCCACTATCACCCTTAAAGGTAACCAGACTACAGAGATGCGGAATCCCACCGCTGCCACCACCGGGGGCAAGCAGCGGGTACCCACGGGCATGTCCTTCACCAACATCTACTCCACCCTAGGTGCAGGGCCAAACCGCCTGTACGACTACAGCCAGCGCTTCGTGCTGGGCATGGGCAGCAGCTCCATCGAGCTGTGTGAGAGGGAGTTCCAGAGAGGATCACTCAGCGACTCCAGTTCCTTCATCGACACGCAGTGCGACAGCAGCGTCAGCAGCTACAGCAAGCAGGACGGCTACGTGCAGTTCGACAAGGACAGCAAGGCCTCCGCCTCCGCCTCCTCTTCATCCCACTACTCCCAGTCCTCCTCCCAGAACTCAGACCTCACACGGCCCCTCCAGAAGCGCATGCAGACCCACGTCTGACCTGAAAGTCAGAGAAGGCCTGCCTGTCCTGGGGCATCTAGCCATGGGTTGGGACTATGGCAAACACAGCTTCCTGAGACAGAGAAGGGACCTACGTTTCAAAGCACATGATGTGTTCGTGGGAAGCCTTGAAATAGGTGGCTTTAACTCACATTGGACTTGTTCAGACTTCTCTGTGTTCCAACCAGTGGATCAAGAAGTCTTGCACCCCCCCCCCCCCACATCTCATCCTAAGCTCATCAGAAACCACCTCCTGTTGCCCAGTTTTCCACTAACCCATAAACATACAGTAGCTGCGCCATAGAGAGGTATTTTGCCAACATGGACACAACTCAAGTGTGGAGGTGGTTGCTGCACTGATTTCAGTGGAAATAGAATCCCATATAAGACAGCAAAATAACCAATCACTGGGGCTGGGGGCTAGGAGTCTTGGTCTACAGCAAGTTCTCTTTCAAACAAAGCGAGACCACTCTCTTATGGGTGGCAAAAGTAACCCATCACTTGGTACGTGTAAGCCAATATTCTGCTGCTCTCTTGTTGTTCTAAGCACAACTGTGAATGTGTATTAATGGTCAAAGCTTTTATTTTCTCTTATCCCCTCTCTCCCCCCAGCATCCGCTCATACAGTGTGTATGTTAAGCTTGGCTGATTCAACTTCATCCCGTGTGTGGGTGGAGTAAAACTCTCCAAATTTGCCCAGACTTGCCAAACAATTAACCGACGCCAGTCTTTTCCCCGGGCTCCCAGCTCTCAGAACTCTGCAGATAAGGAGGCCCGTGATCTCAACCGGAAAGCCTGGGTCGTCGTTTCACAGTTTGCCACTCTGAGATAAAGGAATAATATCAGTGTACATTATGCATCTTTTATTCAGCATTCTTTATTTTTATTTGGCTGTTTGAGTTCACTTGTTTTGAGGTCTTGGTATAGAGTTTTTCCCTTTGTTTTTGTCTTGCCTTGAGTGGGACTATTTGAAATGCCCAGAGATATTTCAGGAGATAAACTTTTGCATTCAGAAGCTGAACGGGATATGTTCTAATTTAAAGAAGGGGATTGGTTACTCAGTCAACATGTTGGCACCATGCCAGCTCAAATGGAGGAGAGCATAGCTGCCTGACTATAATGTGTGCCCTACCCATGTAATGTGAAGTCTCTCATACCATATGCTTTAGATCATCAGCCATGTCCACAGGATAGGATGCTGCCTGCGGAACCAAATGTAAACACTGTGTACTGTAACAGAGCTTCTCATCATCATGTGACTTTCCCAATACTATGTTAACACTGGAACTCAGTCAATCCAGACTGTATACCTACTGTGATCTAGCTGCTCATTGATGGAAATGGATAGGAATATATTATGTACATTTTTATTTTTATTTCCTGTATTTTGTTCATTTGGCTGTTGTGAGACTACTGTATATACGCTGACTGTTTTAAGTGAGCGTATTGTTCATGCCAGATATGGAATTTCACTTTTTTCACCATTACCATTCTTGTCACTTTAGTCGAGAGATGAGGGAAAGACAAAAACAAACAACATCACTGATAAATACAAAAGTACTTGGTAGATCCACAATGCCTCCTCTCTGCTAGCTAGCCTGCTGTGGAGGGTGACATGGTCACATGAAACACAGGGCATGTCACGTACAGGACAAGTACTTTAACACCAGACAAGACCAACCACGATAATGTTAATCCAGTACAGCACACTATATTGGATGAGATAATCAATGTGGTTGTGTTGGTGATAATGACTAAAATATACAGTACATCATTTTGCCACCACACTACATATCACCACACACCATACAGTCAGGCCTGCAATACCATACAGTACAAGACTTATGAGCCCTCCATTGTAGAGGTCTTAAGTAGGGTGGGGCAGAATTACAGTAATTCTCAAGGGCAGTTCCTGGAGTGTCAGTTAGTTACAGTATATTACTTGTCTGCAATTCAACCTCGCAATGATACAGTATCATAGGTTACATCATCAGTTAGCCTTCAAAAGCCTGTAAAATATGTTTGCCTGTGGGTGGCTTCTAGGTCTGGACAGACAGGCCCTGCTTTCTAACATCAGTTTGATTATTATTAGATATAGCATCAGAGAAGGGTAACATTTAGCCTAATGCCAGGAAAACAACATGCTCCAGTTTTACGGCAATACAGTAGACACCGAGTTGTAATGATGATGTAATTTCCTGTTTTTCAAATCTAAAACAGTCCTCTCGTATCTCATTATTTTGCATGACTCTTCTTCTGCAGGAATACTTGGCCAACGGAATAGATAAATGTACTAACTTGTCCTTCACTTGTGTTGTCTTGCTGAAAATGGACAATCCTTTGTAAGAGTTAGACTGTACCTTAAACAAATGAGAAAGTTGTTGCTGTAGGCATTTTACATGTGATTATATTCAAGGCATTTCAATGGGCTTTTCTACATGAGTGGTGGTGGTTTGACTCTAATTTTACAAATGGATTGGTGCCCATTCTACGGCTTAAACACAAAAAGGTCTGTGTCAATGCTGATAATTCAGCTTGGCTCTTAGAACACTATATATAAATCTCCAATGCTCTCTGTATATAATTTTCCAGTTACTTATTTTCTCAGTCAGTTTTCAGTATATTAGGGCAAAAAAAATCCCTATACCATCAATATTGTACAGACAGACAATCAATTTTCCGTTCCTTTTTCTCTCAGCATTCATCTCCCACCAAGCTTGTCTTTGCAAACAAGTTGTTTGTGTGAGCAGTTTTTAATCTCTTTGTGGCAGTCTCTCTCACACAGTCACACAGTCAAAGCTGTTTGGCCCTTGGGTGTGGCACGCGAACTGTTCATGGGGTGAGATGGGAGCTAGAATGTCCCTAGAGAAAACTTGCTTCCCTTCCCAGATTCAGCCCTGTCTTACTGATGGGTTAGAATAGTACCAACTAACTGGAGCTGTAGTGCAACAACTCCAGACACACAACGTTTGTGAGGTTTTCTAACATCTGTATTTTTGTGACCAGCAAACTGGATGGATTAATAAATTAAATGCTATTCTACCAACCCCCACCGTCAACTTGCTACCGTGGGAGTCTGTATACAGTATCACCTGTGCCATGCTCATCACATATACCGCTGTGGGAATCAAAGCCCATGTGGGTACACATACACCAGTCTGCATGTTTGACCTGAGGAGGGGTGTTTGTTTGGCACCAGCTGGTGCTGTTTGCCATGTTTTAGAAATATGCCTTGGCCATACAGATGAATAAATATGCCCACAATGATAACACAGCGTTGCTGCCCTTCCCTGATAAAACACAACATCCATTTCCAGGGTCATCGAGCCAGGGAGGTAAATCCTCTATTTTTCAGTGGTGTTGAAGACCACTGTTTGGTCCACATTTTCCCCATCCCACAAGGCTGTTTCTGGGGTAGGGGGGAGATGGGGGAGCTACTGTAGTCTCAGATTGGTGGATAGTTATCTTTGTAATGATTTCTGTGCCCTGTGGCTATATTGCATCAGTGACTTGTGCCCCGCAGAACATTTTGCTTGGTCTGAGTTAAATAGTAGAAAAAAATGTATGAAGAAATATATCATGCCAAACACTGACACTGTCATAATGTAGCTCTGCCTGAAAATGGTGGTTTACAGACACTAGTATATGCTACAACATCCTCCATTTTCTTTTCTACCAATCAATATCTTGATAGTCTGCTACAAAAAGATATTGACATGGAAGTTTTAAAAGTCAATATAAATAGTGAATCATCAATGTATATACTGTAATTTAAAGAGAAAGTGAATGTTGTACTGGGTAAACCACTATTTTCATGCAGTGGCCCTCTGTATTTAAAACAAATTTAAAAAAAAGACGAAAAAATGTATTTTACCCGTACTGGTCTGTGAATCTATGATGCTTTTGCTCTGTATATTTGGGGAAAAAAAAAATAATAATTGTCTGAACGTGTCTTGATTTCGCCTTCAAGAGTGCTTGTTTGTTTGTCATTGAGAGAAGCGTGAGTGTTTATCTATGAGTCAGATGTGTGAGTGCCAGGATTAGGTAGGTTACTTTCTAAACGTAATCTTTTACAGTTACTAGTTACCTGTCCAAAATTGTAATCAGTAACATAACTTTTGGATTGCCCAAACTCAGTAACGTAATCTGATTACATTCAGTTACTTTTAGATTACCTTCTGCTTAAGAGGCATTAGAAGAAGTCAACAATTTATGTTACCAATTGAAAGACATCTACTGCAGGATAAATCAATGTTAAAGTTTACAAAGCTGGCCATATATGGATGTTAAATTTTACTTTATGGTTTGGTTATGTAAGCTTCCTCTAACCCATCACTTTCTAATACATATAATAATACGATTAAATTATATCTTTACATTAAAAAAACAAAGTCTATTAGAATTACAGTCATTCCAATAAATGTTATATCCCTTGATCTTCAAGAATAGGACTTGGAAATATGGAAGAGTAGATTAGCCACATTGTTTTACCTCAGCACAACCCCAAAACTAAGGACTTATTAGCCAGCCCTACTCTGTTTTTTATGATTTTGTTGTCATAAAGGCCTGATTGGGCCCATTGATTCGAGTTCAAAAAGACATGCTGCTCTCGTGAAATGGCATGCTTTGAGCACTACTGAAAAGTGCTATTTACATGGGAAAAATGAATGCCATATGCTGCATTTGTTATAGGCCTATTGTTTACCTTTTTGTTGGGAACATTTTGATATCTTGGTAATATGCAGCTGTTTAAAGGGCAAATCTACAGATGAAACAATAACAAAACGGAGGCCCCGCCTCTGTTTTAGTAAAACGCTGAGGGATGGGCCTGGAGAAATGTAACCACTCACAGATCATAGAACAGAGCTATGGATGTAAGGACTGACCATCCATGATATCAAAATGATTGTTTTAACCATGTTATGAGGCTATACAGTGTGTTTACGTTTACAAAGTTTACAAACATTGGAGAAAAACAGGCTTATATTTTGGGTTATCATGGAATGTGGCAGTTGAACTAAGCTCATGAGGCATTTCTAAGTTATCTTCTTCAAGAATCAATGGATAAACAGTACCAGTTAAAAGTTTGGACACACCTACTCATTCAAGGATGGTTCTTTATTTTTACTATTTTCTACATTATAGAATAATAGTGATGACATAAACTATGAAATAACACATATGGAATCATGTAGTAAACAAAAAAGTGTTAAACAAATCAAAATAGATTTTATATTAGAGATTCTTCAAAGTAGCCACCCTTTGCCTTGATGACAGCTTTGCACACTCTTGGCATTCTCTCAACCAGCTCAATCATGAGGTTAAAAGTTAATTTGTGTAATTTCTTTCCTTCTTAATGCGTTCGAGCCAATCCGTTGTGTTGTGACATGGTAGGGGTGGTATACAGAAGATAGCCCTATTTGGTAAAAGACCAAGTCCATATTATGGCAAGAACAGCTCAAATAAGAAAAGAGAAATGACAGTCCATCATTACTTTTTTTTATTAAAGGACACTGATAATAAGAAGAGACTTGTTTGGACCAAGAAACACAAACAATGGACATTAGACCAGTGGAAATCATTCCTTTGGACTGATGATTCCAAATGTGAGATTTTTGGGTTCAACGGCCGTGTCTTTGTGAGATGAAGAGTAGGTAAACGAATGATCTCTGCATGTGTGGTTCCCACCATGAAGCATGGAGTAGGAAGTGTGATGGTGTGGGGGTGTTTTGCTGGTTACATTATCAGTGATTTATTTAGAATTCAAGGCACACTTAACCAGCATGGCTACTGCAGCATTCTGCAGCGATACGCCATTCCATCTGGTTTGCTCTTAGTGGGACTATCATTTGTTTTTCAACAGGACAATGACCCAACACACCTCCAGGCTGTGTAAGGGCTATTTGACCAATAAGGAGAGTGATGGAGTGCTGCATCAGATGACCTGGCCTCCGCATTCACCCGACCTCAACCCAATTGAGATGGTTTGGGATGTGTTGGACCGCAGAGTGAAGGAAAAGCAGCCAACAAGTGCTCAGCATATGTGGGAACTCCTTCAATACTGTTGGAAAAGCATTCCAGGAGAAGCTGGTTGAGAGAATGCCAAGAGTGT